>NC_068451.1:22877273-22894773 GCF_023373465.1 Oncorhynchus keta | reverse complement strand
ACAGAAGAGATCCCGGTAGTGTCCCTCTGTTCTGTGTGATGACAGCCACTTACTCACAGTGGGAGACAGAGAAGCAGCTTGGCTTAACTGCCCTGCCATTGTGTGTGTGTGTGTGTGTGTGTGTGTGTGTGTGTGTGTGTGTGTGTGTGTGTGTGTGTGTGTGTGTGTGTGTGTGTGTGTGTGTGTGTGTGTGTGTGTGTGTGTGTGTGTGTGTGTGTGTGTGTGTGTGTGTTTTCAGGGCTCCAGGCAAAAGCGACATAAGTGGTCGGTTAGGACCCCAGAGAAAATGATAATAAATCCTGTCATCAAATCCCTTCTTCCCTGTCTTATAGTTCCTCTCTACCTTCCCCTCACCACCTCTCTTTCTAACTCCCTCTCCTTCTCTCATCTCATCTATCCATCCATCTATCTCTATATATAGTATATACAGCTCTGGAAAAAATTAAGAGACCACTGCAAAATTATCAGATTCTCTGGTTTGACTATTTCCAGGTATTTGTTTGGGTAAAACATTTGTTTTTGTTTTATTCTAAAATTACAAATAAAAATATTGTCATTTAGAGTATTTAATTGCATAAAATGACAACTGGTCAAAATAACAAAAAAGATGCAGTGTTGTCAGACCTCGAATATTGAAGTACCATGATGGTAGTGATGGTAGTGATGGTAGTGATGGTAGTGATGGTAGTGACTGCCCATTACTAATTATCTTATTAACCATCATTTAGTCACATTATTTTACTGAAATATTTCTGTTGTTGTGTATATTTTATTTGATATTTTATAAAAATCACAATTTTGTAGTTCTTCCAAGTAAGTAAGGCATACTTTTATGACTGCTGAATAGCAACTATCAATCACTTTGTGTATTTCGTGTATTTTCAGGTAGCGATACCTTGCGAAGCAACAGCTGCTCTCTATATCCTCTCACGATCGCACATTCTTCTGTCTCTTCTGTAGCAGGCATAAAAGAAACACAGACCGGACATGTAGATGTGCAATGGATTATGGTCATTGTAGTTCATTACCAATTACTGTCCCAGCTACACCTCTGTAGAAGTAGGCAACAAAGACCAGGTCCCTCTCTTCTAGAATATGCAGGAAACTGTTCCTCTCCTTCTCACTCCATAACTCAAACCATTGGCTCCAGAGGCGCAGCTGGCACTTAAAGATATTTGGTGGGCTGTCCTTAACCACCTCAATACACAACGCTGCTTCTGAAGAGTTACGTAGGAGAGTGGCAGGGGCTCTCTGTCTGCTGCTGAATGCAGAGTGGTACAAGAGAGGTTCTCCGAGAAGGGAGGCACTAAGAACCGTGGTACTGATGTAAAGTCTGCCAGACTGGGTGAAGACGAGCTGGACTGTGTGCAGTGCCAACCTGGCATAGCATAGCAAAATGAGTAGAATTGCATACATTTTTTTATAATAAAAAAAATTTTCTCTCCACCCCATGGCAAAATGTGTTAAACTGCAGGAAATCAACTTAAAAAACGTACAACCAAACCTTGCTAGTGCCCCCAAAAGGCTAGAGCTGGCCCTGTGTGTGTTTATGTGAGCGTGAGTGTGTGTGTGTATGTGTGAGTAAGTGTGTATATACGCGTGCGTGCGTATGTGTGCGTGTGAATGTGTCATTCCACCCACAGATCCTTGTGTCCCTCACAGAAGTCCTATGGTCGTCCCATCCCTGGGTCTGTGACAATAAAAACAGTACCTGTGTGCTCCCACCCCATGGGATTTACACACTGACACAGCCCCAACACAATCACTGAGTGGCCAGAGCACAGCCTCAGCCAGCCATTGATGAGAGTGGGGGAATGTGTTTGTGTGTGTTGGTGGGAGTGTGTGTGGGAAGGCCAGTCAAGGGAAGGTTAAAGCGGACAAAGGGAGAACATGTGTCAGTGACAGTGACAAGAAAAGGACAGAGAGGAGAGGAGGAGAAGAGCTGTTAAGAGGCAGTGATTGTGACCATGAAGGAAGGGAAGGATGGAGAGATGGAGAGGAGGAGTGTGTTAACGGTGAGGGAGGGCTGTACGTTACCTCGGGGGTCCGGTGCGTAGCTGGGGGTTAGGAGGAGGGTGGTTGGGTGGGAGGTGGGAAGGACCATGGTAGTGACAGACACATTCTCTACAACAGACAAGGTAAGGGTAACACACTATTCTCTACAAGACAAGCATAGTTATCTATGAAAGACAGGTTCTAGATCAGTGGTCACCAATCGGTTGATCGCCATCGACTGGTCGATCTCCAAGGCATTCCTAGTCGATCAGCAATGTTTTTTTTACATTTATTTTATTATTTTTATTTGACCCCTTTTTCTCCCCAATTACGTGGTATTCAATTGTTGTAGTAGCTACTATCTTGTCTCATCGCTACTCCCTTACGGGCTCGGGAGAGACGAAGGTTGAAAGTCATGCGTCCTCCTACACAACCCAACCAAGCCTCACTGCTTCTTAACACAGCGAGCATCCAACCCGGAAGCCAGCCGCACCAATGTGTCGGAGGAAACACAGTGCACCTGGCAACCTTGGTTAGCGCGCACTGCGCCCGGCCCGCCACAGGAGTCTCTGGTGCAAGATGAGACAAGGATTTCCCTACCACTACTGTTGTCAGTAGGTGCACTTGATTCAGCAGCCCTAGCGCCGGGAAGGTATTTTCAACCATGTCATGTGTCTGCAGGTATAACTCCACCTACCCGGCAGGCCCAGAGAACTTATCAAGTACACCGATAGGCCTACCACTGGCCAATCAGATAGCTCAGATAACTGTGTCTGCAGTTTCCTCGAGCCATAGACTGTAAAAAGAAACCTCGAACGCACAGCAAAGTTGATACAGTGAGATTTCAAAACTTTCAAAACCACAACAAGAGAGAGACTCAACGAATACAGCAAAGAGCTGCTGTTTTTATGGGTAAGTTCATGTTTTAAGTTGTTATTCAGCTTGTCAACACTGTTCAACACTTTTATATGCCATAAAATGTGTATTCTCCCTACTTCCACTCATGCTACAACCAGCACTGCAGCTGCAATGAATGAGTATAGAAGTATTCCGATAAGCTTCCATTGTTATTTTTAGTGGCTTGTGTCTTTTTTAATATCAAGGAAGATTTCACATTATCTGGACATAGGAGTAACAACATGAATTGGTGCATGAGGCAGAAATAATGCAGTGCGACTTGAGTTATCTCTGGAAGACTGTCATCTTCTCAGCGGAGGGAGGGAGAGCGGAGGGAGGGAGAGCGGAGGGAGGGAGAGTGGAGGGAGGGAGAGCAGAGGGAGGGAGAGCGGAGGGATGGAGAGCGGAGGGAGGGAGAGCAGAGGGAGGGAGAGCAGAAGGACGGAGAGCGGAGGGAGGGAGGGAGAGTGGACTGACCATCAGATGCTCCCTCCCTCCCCTCAGACTGACCATCAGATGCTCCCTCCCTCCCCTCAGACTGACCATCAGATGCTCCCTCCCTTCCCCCAGAATGACCATCAGATGCTCCCTACCTCTCCTCAGACTGACCATCAGATGCTCCCTCCCTCTCCTCAGACTGACCATCAGATGCTCCCTCCCTTCCCTCAGACTGACCATCAGATGCTCCCTACCTTCCCTCAGACTGACCATCAGATGCTCCCTCCCTTCCCTCAGACTGACCATCAGATGCTCCCTCCCCTCAGGCTGACCATCAGATGCTCCCTCCCCTCAGACTGACCATCAGATGCTCCCTCCCTTCCCTCAGACTGACCATCAGATGCTCCCTCCCTCCCCTCAGGCTGACCATCAGATGCTCCCTCCCTTCCCTCAGACTGACCATCAGATGCTCCCTCCCTCCCCTCAGACTGACCATCAGATGCTCCCTCCCTCCCCTCAGGCTGACCATCAGATGCTCCCTCCCTCCCCTCAGACTGACCATCAGATGCTCCCTCCCTCTCCTCAGACTGACCATCAGATGCTCCCTCCCTCCCCTCAGACTGACCATCAGATGCTCCCTCCCTCCCCTCAGACTGACCATCAGATGCTCCCTCCCTCCCCTCAGACTGACCATCAGATGCTCCCTCCCTCCCCTCAGACTGACCATCAGATGCTCCCTCCCTCCCCTCAGACTGACCATCAGATGCTCCCTCCCTCCCCTCAGACTGACCATCAGATGCTCCCTCCCTCCCCTCAGACTGACCATCAGATGCTCCCTCCCTCCCTCAGACTGACCATCAGATGCTCCCTCCCTCCCCTCAGACTGACCATCAGATGCTCCCTCCCTCCCCTCAGACTGACCATCAGATGCTCCCTCCCTCCCCTCAGACTGACCATCAGATGCTCCCTCCCTCCCCTCAGACTGACCATCAGATGCTCCCTTCCTTCCCCCAGAATGACCATCAGATGCTCCCTCCCTTCCCTCAGACTGACCATCAGATGCTCCCTCCCTCCCCTCAGACTGACCATCAGATGCTCCCTCCCTCCCCTCAGACTGACCATCAGATGCTCCCTCCCTCCCCTCAGACTGACCATCAGATGCTCCCTCCCTTCCCTCAGACTGACCATCAGACGCTCACTCCCTCCCCTCAGACTGACCATCAGATGCTCCCTCCCTTCCCTCAGACTGACCATCAGATGCTCCCTCCCTCCCCTCAGACTGACCATCAGATGCTCCCTCCCTCCCCTCAGACTGACCATCAGATGCTCCCTTCCTTCCCCCAGAATGACCATCAGATGCTCCCTCCCTTCCCTCAGACTGACCATCAGATGCTCCCTCCCTCCCCTCAGACTGACCATCAGATGCTCCCTCCCTCCCCTCAGACTGACCATCAGATGCTCCCTCCCTCCCCTCAGACTGACCATCAGATGCTCCCTCCCTTCCCTCAGACTGACCATCAGACGCTCCCTCCCTCCCCTCAGACTGACCATCAGATGCTCCCTCCCTTCCCTCAGACTGACCATCAGATGCTCCCTCCCTCCCCTCAGACTGACCATCAGATGCTCCCTCCCTCCCCTCAGACTGACCATCAGATGCTCCCTCCCTCCCCTCAGACTGACCATCAGATGCTCCCTCCCCTCAGACTGACCATCAGATGCTCCCTCCCTCCCCTCAGACTGACCATCAGATGCTCCCTCCCTCCCCTCAGACTGACCATCAGATGCTCCCTCCCTCCCCTCAGACTGACCATCAGATGCTCCCTCCCCTCAGACTGACCATCAGATGCTCCCTCCCCTCAGACTGACCATCAGATGCTCCCTCCCTCCCCTCAGACTGACCATCAGATGCTCCCTCTCCTCAGACTGACCATCAGATGCTCCCTCCCTTCCCTCAGACTGACCATCAGATGCTCCCTACCTTCCCTCAGACTGACCATCAGATGCTCCCTCCCTTCCCTCAGACTGACCATCAGATGCTCCCTCCCTCCTCTCAGACTGACCATCAGATGCTCCCTCCCTCCCCTCAGACTGACCATCAGATGCTCCCTTCCTCCCCTCAGACTGACCATCAGATGCTCCCTCCCTCCCCTCAGACTGACCATCAGATGCTCCCTTCCTTCCCCCAGAATGACCATCAGATGCTCCCTCCCTTCCCTCAGACTGACCATCAGATGCTCCCTCCCTCCCCTCAGACTGACCATCAGATGCTCCCTCCCTCCCCAGACTGACCATCAGATGCTCCCTTCCTTCCCCAGAATGACCATCAGATGCTCCTCCCTTCCCTCAGACTGACCATCAGATGCTCCCTCCCTCCCCTCAGACTGACCATCAGATGCTCCTCCCTCCCCTCAGACTGACCATCAGATGCTCCCTCCCTCCCCCTCAGACTGACCATCAGATGCTCCCTCCTCCCCCTCAGACTGACCATCAGATGCTCCCTCCCTCCCCTCAGACTGACCATCAGATGCTCCCTCCCTTCCCTCAGACTGACCATCAGATACTCCCTCCCTTCCCTCAGACTGACCATCAGATGCTCCCTTCCCTCAGACTGACCATCAGATGCTCCCTCCCTTCCCTCAGACTGACCATCAGATGCTCCCTCCCTTCCCTCAGACTGACCATCAGATGCTCCCTCCCTCCCCTCAGGCTGACCATCAGATGCTCCCTCCCCTCAGACTGACCATCAGATGCTCCCTCCCTCCCCTCAGACTGACCATCAGATGCTCCCTCCCCTCAGGCTGACCATCAGATGCTCCCTCCCCTCAGACTCAGATGCCCCTCCCTTCCCTCAGATGCTCCCTCCCTCCCTCCTCAGGCTGACTGACCATCAGATGCTCCCTCCCCTCCCCTCAGGCTGACCATCAGATGCTCCCTCCCTCCCCTCAGGCTGACCATCAGATGCTCCCTCCCCTCAGACTGACCATCAGATGCTCCCTCCCTCCCCTCAGACTGACCATCAGATGCTCCCTCCCTCCCCTCAGACTGACCATCAGATGCTCCCTCCTCCCTCAGACTGACCATCAGATGCTCCCCCCTCCCCTCAGACTGACCATCAGATGCTCCTCCCTCCCCTCAGACTGACCATCAGATGCTCCCTCCCTCCCCTCAGACTGACCATCAGATGCTCCCTCCCTCCTCAGACTGACCATCAGATGCTCCCTCCCTCCCCTCAGACTGACCATCAGATGCTCCCTCCCTCCCCTCAGACTGACCATCAGATGCTCCCTCCCTCCCCTCAGACTGACCATCAGATGCTCCCTCCCTCCCCTCAGACTGACCATCAGATGCTCCCTCCTCCCTCAGACTGACCATCAGATGCTCCCTCCCTCCCCTCAGACTGACCATCAGATGCTCCCCCTCCCTCCTGACCATCCCCTCCTCAGACTGACCATCATATGCTCCCTCCTCCCCTCAGACTGACCATCAGATGCTCCCTCCCTCCCCTCAGACTGACCATCAGATGCTCCCTCCCTCCCCTCAGACTGACCATCAGATGCTCCCTCCCTTCCCTCAGACTGACCATCGGATGCTCCCTCCCTCCCCTCAGACTGACCATCAGATGCTCCCTCCCCTCAGACTGACCATCAGATGCTCCCTCCCTCCCCTCAGACTGACCATCAGATGCTCCCTCCCTCCCCTCAGACTGACCATCAGATGCTCCCTCCCCTCAGACTGACCATCAGATGCTCCCTCCCTCCCCTCAGACTGACCATCAGATGCTCCCTCCCTCCCCTCAGACTGACCATCAGATGCTCCCTCCCTCCCCTCAGACTGACCATCAGATGCTCCCTCCCCTCAGACTGACCATCAGATGCTCCCTCCCCTCAGACTGACCATCAGATGCTCCCTCCCTCCCCTCAGACTGACCATCAGATGCTCCCTCCCCTCAGACTGACCATCAGATGCTCCCTCCCCTCAGACTGACCATCAGATGCTCCCTCCCCTCAGACTGACCATTAGATGCTCCCTCCCTCCCCTCAGACTGACCATCAGATGCTCCCTCCCTCCCCTCAGACTGACCATCAGATGCTCCCTCCCTCCCCTCAGACTGACCATCAGATGCTCCCTCCCCTCAGACTGACCATCAGATGCTCCCTCCCTCCCCTCAGACTGACCATCAGATGCTCCCTCCCCTCAGACTGACCATCAGATGCTCCCTCCCTCCCCTCAGACTGACCATCAGATGCTCCTCCCTCCCCTCAGACTGACCATCAGATGCTCCCTCCCCTCAGACTGACCATCAGATGCTCCCTCCCTCCCCTCAGACTGACCATCAGATGCTCCCTCCTCCCCTCAGACTGACCATCAGATGCTCCCTCCTTCCCTCAGACTGACCATCAGATGCTCCCTCCCTCCCCTCAGACTGACCATCAGATGCTCCCTCCCCTCAGACTGACCATCAGATGCTCCCTCCCTCCCCTCAGACTGACCATCAGATGCTCCCTCCCTCCCCTCAGACTGACCATCAGATGCTCCCTCCCCTCAGACTGACCATCAGATGCTCCCTCCCCTCAGACTGACCATCAGATGCTCCCTCCCTCCCCTCAGACTGACCATCAGATGCTCCCTCCCTCAGACTGACCATCAGATGCTCCCTCCCCTCAGACTGACCATCAGATGCTCCCTCCCCTCAGACTGACCATTAGATGCTCCCTCCCTCCCCTCAGACTGACCATCAGATGCTCCCTCCCTCCCCTCAGACTGACCATCAGATGCTCCCTCCCTCCCCTCAGACTGACCATCAGATGCTCCCTCCCCTCAGACTGACCATCAGATGCTCCCTCCCTCCCCTCAGACTGACCATCAGATGCTCCCTCCCCTCAGACTGACCATCAGATGCTCACTCCCTCCCCTCAGACTGACCATCAGATGCTCCCTCCCTCCCCTCAGACTGACCATCAGATGCTCCCTCCCCTCAGACTGACCATCAGATGCTCCCTCCCCTCAGACTGACCATCAGATGCTCCCTCCCTCCCCTCAGACTGACCATCAGATGCTCCCTCCCTCCCCTCAGACTGACCATCAGATGCTCCCTCCCTTCCCTCAGACTGACCATCAGATGCTCCCTCCCTCCCCTCAGACTGACCATCAGATGCTCCCTCCCCTCAGACTGACCATCAGATGCTCCCTCCCTCCCCTCAGACTGACCATCAGATGCTCCCTCCCTCCCCTCAGACTGACCATCAGATGCTCCCTCCCCTCAGACTGACCATCAGATGCTCCCTCCCTCCCCTCAGACTGACCATCAGATGCTCCCTCCCCTCAGACTGACCATCAGATGCTCCCTCCCTCCCCTCAGACTGACCATCAGATGCTCCCTCCCTTCCCTCAGACTGACCATCAGACGCAGGCCATCAGTCCAATAATACAAATAAATACATTATTATGTTTACTCAGCTGTGCCTCAGAAGTAATACAACACATGATCTATTACCAGTGTGATGATATACCTACATTTATTAAATATCATCTCTAAATGGTCTGCAGTGATAATGTATTGGGCCTATAGCCTACTGCAGAAACCTCATTGATACAGAACTGGTTTTAATAGCTTAATGTTGCATAGGTTTACATTTTTTAAAGTCTTGATTAAAAACAATCTGAGAGGCCTCCCTAGTGGTGCAGTGGTCTAAGGCGCTGCAGTGCTAGCTGTGCCACTAGAGATTCTGGGTTCGAGTCCAGGCTCTGTTGCAGCCGGCTGCGACCGGGAGACCCATGGGGCGGCACACAATTGGCCCAGCGTCGTCAGGGTTAGGGGAGGGTTTGGACGGCAGGGATGTTCTTGTCCCATCACGCACTAGCGACTCCTGTGGCGGGCCGGGGCGCAATGCGCTCTGACCAGGTGTAGGGTGTTTCCACTAACACATTGGTGTGGCTGGCTTCCCGGTTAAGCGGGCATTGTGTCAAGAAGCAGTGTGGCTTGGCTGGGTTGTGTTTCGGACCTTTGCCTCTCCCGAGTCCGTAGGGGAGTTGCAGCGATGGGGCAATTGGATACCACCAAATTGGGGAGAAAAAGTGGTAAAAAATATAAAATAATCTGAGTCAGAAAAGGTTGGTGACCACTGTTCTAGATGGTATGGTTACTACAGACATATGATCTACTATACCATTTCTCTAGACTAGTAGCTCGGGAGACAGACACTGGCAAATGACATCGACACATTCACTATAAGACAATGGTTGGGATGCAGACGTATTTTCTACCATAGACACATTGTCTATGACTCAGTAGCTAGGGAGACAGAAGACATTGTGTTTGATGGAAGCATTCTCTGTGGAACAATGTTATAGGACAGACACATTCAATATGAGACAATAGATTGGATACTGACACAATGGTAAGGTAAAATGCCTGTTGAGAGAGACAGTGGTTTTAAGTGACTGAGACAGTTGGATTGAGTGAGAGGCTGTGAGCACGGCGCGTGTGTGAAACACTTCATCAAATTGTCCATTTGAAAAAGCAGGGTGCAGTAGAGATATGTTTCATTGAACCACCGTGTCTCTCTCTCTCACGAGCCACGCACGCACGCGCACGCACGCACGCACGCACTCACTCACTCACTCACTCACTCACTCACTCACTCACTCACTCACTCACTCACTCACTCACTCACTCACTCACTCACACACTCACACACACACACACACACACACACACACACACACACACACACACACACCTCGTTCTAGTGTAATTTATTGGTAACTACTCTTCCGTCTGCTCTCCCTCTTCTCCCTCTGGCCCTGAGATCCTCCATCCTTTCTCCCTCTGCCACTCCTTTTACGTCAGCATAACCCTCACCCCTCTCACCTACATGTGAGTCAGAGAGACAGGTATGCATACATGTGAGTCAGAGAGACAGGTATGCATACATGTGAGTCAGAGAGACAGGTAGGCATACATGTGAGTCAGAGAGACAGGTATGCATACATGTGAGTCAGAGAGACAGGTATGCATACATGTGAGTCAGAGAGACAGGTATGCATACATGTGAGTCAGAGAGACAGGTATGCATACATGTGAGTCAGAGAGACAGGTAGACATACATGTGAGTCAGAGAGACAGGTAGGCATACATGTGAGTCAGAGAGACAGGTAAGCATACATGTGAGTCAGAGAGACAGGTATGCATACATGTGAGTCAGAGAGACAGGTAGGCATACATGTGAGTCAGAGAGACAGGTATGCATACATGTGAGTCAGAGAGACAGGTAGACATACATGTGAGTCAGAGAGACAGGTATGCATACATGTGAGTCAGAGAGACAGGTAGACATACATGTGAGTCAGAGAGACAGGTAGGCATACATGTGAGTCAGAGAGACAGGTAGGCATACATGTGAGTCAGAGAGACAGGTAGACATACATGTGAGTCAGAGAGACAGGTAGGCATACATGTGAGTCAGAGAGACAGGTAAGCATACATGTGAGTCAGAGAGACAGGTAGACATACATGTGAGTCAGAGAGACAGGTAGACATACATGTGAGTCAGAGAGACAGGTATGCATACATGTGAGTCAGAGAGACAGGTATGCATACATGTGAGTCAGAGAGACAGGTAGACATACATGTGAGTCAGAGAGACAGGTATGCATACATGTGAGTCAGAGAGACAGGTAGGCATACATGTGAGTCAGAGAGACAGGTAGGCATACATGTGAGTCAGAGAGACAGGTAGGCATACATGTGAGTCAGAGAGACAGGTAGACATACATGTGAGTCAGAGAGACAGGTAGGCATACATGTGAGTCAGAGAGACAGGTAGGCATACATGTGAGTCAGAGAGACAGGTAGGCATACATGTGAGTCAGAGAGACAGGTAGACATACATGTGAGTCAGAGAGACAGGTAGGCATACATGTGAGTCAGAGAGACAGGTAGGCATACATGTGAGTCAGAGAGACAGGTAGGCATACATGTGAGTCAGAGAGACAGGTAGGCATACATGTGAGTCAGAGAGACAGGTAGGCATACATGTGAGTCAGAGAGACAGGTAGGCATACATGTGAGTCAGAGAGACAGGTATGCATACATGTGAGTCAGAGAGACAGGTAGGCATACATGTGAGTCAGAGAGACAGGTAGGCATACATGTGAGTCAGAGAGACAGGTAGACATACATGTGAGTCAGAGAGACAGGTATGCATACATGTGAGTCAGAGAGACAGGTAGGCATACATGTGAGTCAGAGAGACAGGTATGCATACATGTGAGTCAGAGAGACAGGTAGGCATACATGTGAGTCAGAGAGACAGGTATGCATACATGTGAGTCAGAGAGACAGGTATGCATACATGTGAGTCAGTGAGACAGGTAGGCATACATGTGAGTCAGAGAGACAGGTATGCATACATGTGAGTCAGAGAGACAGGTAGGCATACATGTGAGTCAGAGAGACAGGTATGCATACATGTGAGTCAGAGAGACAGGTAGGCATACATGTGAGTCAGAGAGACAGGTAGGCATACATGTGAGTCAGAGAGACAGGTAGGCATACATGTGAGTCAGAGAGACAGGTAGAGAGTTCACTCTTAGAAAATAAGGTACTATCTAGAACTTAAAATGGTTCTTTGGCTGTGAGTATGTGTGTGTGTGTGTGTGTGTGTGTGTGTGTGTGTGTGTGTGTGTGTGTGTGTGTGTGTGTGTGTGTGTGTGTGTGTGTGTGTGTGTGTGTGTGTGTGTGTGTCTCACCTGAGGCAGAGGGATTAATGAGCAGGGTCAGTCGGCTAATTAGTTGTACACTGATTCATATCTCTTGACCGTCAAAACTACATTCTGGGAAGACATAAATAATGACTTCTCTCCATTTCTCTCTTTCATTCTCTCTACCTCCATCATCCTCTCCTCTCTCTACTCAAATTTCCCTTCTTTCCCTCAGGCGATCCTCCTCAACCTTAATCACTCTCCTCTCTCCCACGCACTCTTCCATTCTGCTTCCACATTCCCTTGTTCCTTTTCTTATTCCATTCCTCTATGAGCACCCTCTCTCTCTCTAAAGCTGATTTACTATGCGGCTGTACAGCCAGTCAGCACACCGCCAGGCATCCTCCTATCATATTGTTATTCTGTACACTCGCCACTCAGACACCTATATTCACGGCTGTTTTCCCATTTGCATGTTGAAGTTGTTGTTAACGACAGTTCTCTCAAATATCTTTCCTTAAACTAGAGAGATAAAACACTCAGGTATGATTGAACATTCCCTGTGTGTGTTTTTCTGTTCCGGTGCTGTAGTAGGCTATGTGTCACTCACAACACAAGGCTAAATGTCATCTAGCCGCTGGTCAGAAGGCCTCGTCCCTTACCGCTGCTCCACATTGATTTGGTCACAACCTACACTACATTGACTTTCTCACTGTCATTAGAAGACTGTGCAAAGCCACAAGGGAGAATACACCACCTGGGATTCAGGTTTTTCACCTAATCTTTACTCTGCCCCCCCCCTCCCTACCCCTCTCCTAACCTCCCTCCCCTCTCCTAACCCCCTCCCTCCCCTCTCCTAACCCTCGCTCCCCCTCCCCTCCCCCCCCCCTCTCCTAACCCCCCTCCTCATCCTCCAAACCCCTCCCTCCTCTCTCTCCAAACCTCCCTCCTTCCCCTCTCCCTAACCCTCCCCTCCCAAACCCTCCATCCCCCTCTCCTAACCCCCTCCCTCCCCCTCTCCTAACCCCCCCCCTCCTCACCTCCAAACCCCCAAACCCCCTTCCCTCTCCTAACACCCCCCCCTCCCCTCTCCTAACCCTCCCTCCCAACCCCCTCCCCTCCCCCTCCCCCTCTGCTAACCACCCCCTCCCCCTCTCCTAACCACCCTCCCTCCCCTCTCCTAACCCCCCTCCTCACCTCCAAACCCCCTCCCTTCCCTCTCCTAACACCCCTCCCTCCCCCTCTCCTAACCCTCCCCTCCCAACCCCCTCCATCCCCTCTCCTAACCTCCCTCCCCTCTCTCCTAACCACCCTCCCTCCCCCTCTGCTAACCACCCCTCCCTCCCCCCTCTCCTAACCCCCCTCCCTCCCCTCTCCTAACCACCCTCCCCCCCTCTCCTAACCACCTCCCTCCCTTCCCCTATACTCCTCCCTCCCTCCCTTCCAACCTCCCTCCCTTCCAACCCCTTCCCTCTCCTAACCACCCTCCCTCCCCCTCTCCTATACTCCCTCCCTTCCCCTCTCCTAACCTCCCTCCCTCCCAACCCCTTCCCTCTCCTAACCTGCCTCCCTCCTCCTCTCCTAACCCCACTCCCTTCCCATCTCCTAACCTCCCTCCCCCTCTCCTAACCTCCCACCCTCTCTCTCACCTCTCTCTCTTTTTCTTTAGTCATTCATTAAATAGAGGTATAATTTATTCCACCTAATTAGTGACTTAGCTCATTACCCTAACCACTGCGCTCATCTTCCCCCAAATCACAACTATATCTCTCCATCCATCCCTCTAGCCTTCTATTTTCTCCCATCTCCCTCCCTCCCTCCCTCCAACACTCTCTCATGCAATTCAATTCTAATGGGCTTTATTGGCTTACAGCAATCCATTTCATCACAGCAGCTCAGTTGAATGACATACTGTAAGCAGACCCTCAGGGCTTTGCAGAGACAATCAGTAACATTCTCCTCTGAGCTCCACCAGCAACACCACCACCATCCCACCACACCACCACTCCATCCCACCACACCACCACCACCACCACGCCATTCCACCACACCACCACCACGCCATCCCACCACACCACCACCACCCATCCCACCACCACGCCATCCCACCACACCACCACGCCATCCCATCCCACCACACCACCACCATGCCATCCCATCCTACCACACCACATCCACGCCATCCCACCACACTACCACTCCATCCCACCACACCACCACCACCACCACGCCATCCCACCACACCACCACCACGCCATCCCATCCTACCACACCACATCCACGCCATCCCACCACACCACATCCACGCCATCCCACCACACCACCACTCCATCCCACCACACCACCACGCCATTCCACCACACCACCACCACGCCATCCCACCACACCACCACCACGCCATCCCATCCCACCACACCACCACCACGCCATCCCATCCCACCACACCACCACCACCCATGCCATCCCACCACACCACCACGCCATCCCATCCCACCACACCACCACCATGCCATCCCATCCTACCACACCACATCCACGCCATCCCACCACACTACCACTCCATCCCACCACACCACCACCACCACCACCACGCCATCCCACCACACCACGCCATCCCATCCTACCACACCACATCCACGCCATCCCACCACACCACATCCACGCCATCCCACCACACCACCACTCCATCCCACCACACCACCACGCCATTCCACCACACCACCACCACGCCATCCCACCACACCACCACCACACCACCACGCATCCATCCCACCACACCACCACCACGCCATCCCATCCCACCACACCACCACCACGCCATCCCACCCACACCACCACCACCACCACGCCATTCCACCACACCACCACCACACCACCACCCCATCCCACCACACCACCACCACCACCACCACTCCATCCCACCACACCACCACCACCACCACCACCACGCCATCCCATCCCATCCCATCCCACCACACCACATCCACGCCATCCCATCACACCACCACTCCATCCCACCACACCACCACGCCATCCCACCACACCACCACCATCCCACCACACCACCACGCCATTCCACCACGCCACCACGCCATCCCACCACACCACCACACCACCACGCCCATCCCACCACACCACCACGCCATTCCACCACACTATCCACGCCATTCCGCCACACCACCACCACGCCATCCCACCACACCACCACTCCATCCCACCACGCCATTCCACCACACCACCACCACGCCATCCCACCACACCACCACCACACCATCCCACCACGCCATCCCACCACCACGCCATCCCACCACAACCACCATGCCATCACACACACACACACACACACACACACACACACACACACACACACACACACACACACACACACACACACACACACACACACACACACACACACACACACACTTAAACCTGCTGAATAAAGATTTTGCGGCATTGGGCCTGGCTCGGCAGAGACTCATCAACCTCTCACTCTCTATCTGCTTTTCAAAGCATCACTCAGCCTCGAAAAGCGAAAAGCTCCTGCAACAAATTGGCCTCCGATTTGTCCTGATTTTGCGCTTCATGGCCACATCAGACACTAGATAACTCTAGGAGCTGGTTGACAGTGTGAGTGGGAGAGGGCTCGTTTTTCAGAACTGTCATAATGAGCTGTTTTAGCTGACTCATCATCGCCATAAAGCCCTGCCCTGTCAGGCGACCCCACCCCAGTTCACCTTGGGATTTCCAGGGGCAAGCGTGGCTAATCCAACTTGGGCAAGCCCCTAATTGAACACTAACCTGCCTTTGACATCTCTCTCCCTGCTTCCTCTGCCCCTCTCTCTGTCCCTCTTGGACTCGACAAGACATGAACTCTCCAGGGAGCTCTGAACTACAGTACACGCAGAAAAGAGGGCAAACTACTGAGAAGGTGAGAACGCAGAGAGGGGAGGGGGGGAATAAAGAGAGGATAAGATATATAGACATTTAGAGAGAAGGAGTATGGGAAAGATATATAGACATTTAGAGAGAAGGCGTATGGGAAAGATATATAGACATTTAGAGAGAAGGAGTATGGGAAAGATATATAGACATTTAGAGAGAAGGAGTATGGGAAAGATATATAGACATTTAGAGAAAAGGAGTATGGGAAAGATATATAGACATTTAGAGAGAAGGAGTATGGGAAAGATATATAGACATTTAGAGAGAAGGAGTATGGGAAAGATATATAGACATTTAGAGAGAAGGAGTATGGGAAAGATATATAGACATTTAGAGAGAAGGAGTATGGGAAAGATATATAGACATTTAGAGAGAAGGAGTATGGGAAAGATATATAGACATTTAGAGAGAAGGCGTATGGGAAAGATATATAGACATTTAGAGAGAAGGAGAATGGGAAAGATATATAGACATTTAGAGAGAAGGAGTATGGGAAAGATATATAGATATAAAGATATATAGAAGAGAAAGACAGGAGGAAAGAGGGTAGAGAAAGAAAGAACAAATAGGATTGGTTGACAGAGAGAGAGGAAGGGGAACATAAAAACAAGAAGAAGAAAGAACGAACAGACAGAAAAAGAAGGACCATTCCAGGAGACGGACGATAGAGACCAAGGAAGAAGAACCGTTCTAGGAGACGGACGATAGAGACCAAGGAAGAAGAACCGTTCTAGGAGACGGACGATAGAGACCAAGGAAGAAGAACCATTCTAGGAGACGGACGATAGAGACCAAGGAAGAAGAACCATTCTAGGAGACGGACGATAGAGACCAAGGAAGAAGAACCATTCTAGGAGACGGACGATAGAGACCAAGGAAGAAGAACCATTCTAGGAGACGGACGATAGAGACCAAGGAAGAAGAACCATTCTAGGAGACGGACGATAGAGACCAAGGAAGAAGAACCATTCTAGGAGAGAGACGATAGAGACCATAGAGACCAGGAAGAACCATTCTAGGAGACGGACGATAGAGACCAAGGAAGAAGAACCATTCTAGGAGACGGACGATAGAGACCAAGGAAGAAGAACCATTCTAGGAGACGGACGATAGAGACCAAGGAAGAAGAACCATTCTAGGAGACGGACGATAGAGACCAAGGAAGAAGAACCATTCTAGGAGACAGACTATAGAGACCAAGGAAGAAGAACCATTCTAGGAGACGGACGATAGAGACCAAGGAAGAAGAACCATTCTAGGAGACAGACGATAGAGACCAAGGAAGAAGAACCATTCTAGGAGACGGACGATAGAGACCAAGGAAGAAGAACCATTCTAGGAGACGGACGATAGAGACCAAGGAAGAAGAACTATTCTAGGAGACGGACGATAGAGACCAAGGAAGAAGAACCATTCTAGGAGACGGACGATAGAGACCAAGGAAGAAGAACCATTCTAGGAAGAAGAACCATGATAGAGACCAAGGAAGAAGAACCATTCTAGGAGACGGACGATAGAGACC
>NC_068451.1:22764773-22872273 GCF_023373465.1 Oncorhynchus keta | reverse complement strand
AGGAGAAGAGGAGAGAGTGAGACAGACATGATAGATGACAAGGAGAAGAGGAGAGAGTGAGACAGGCATGATAGATGACAAGGAGAAGAGGAGAGAGTGAGACTGGCATGATAGATGACAAGGAGAAGAGGAGAGAGTGAGACAGACATGATATATGACAAGGAGAAGAGGAGAGAGTGAGACAGGCATGATAGATGACAAGGAGAAGAGGAGAGAGTGAGACTGGCATGATAGATGACAAGGAGAAGAGGAGAGAGTGAGACAGGCATGATAGATGACAAGGAGAAGAGGAGAGAGTGAGACTGGCATGATAGATGACAAGGAGAAGAGGAGAGAGTGAGACAGACATGATAGATGACAAGGAGAAGAGGAGAGAGTGAGACAGGCATGATAGATGACAAGGAGAAGAGGAGAGAGTGAGACTGGCATGATAGATGACAAGGAGAAGAGGAGAGAGTGAGACAGACATGATAGATGACAAGGAGAAGAGGAGAGAGTGAGACAGGCATGATAGATGACAAGGAGAAGAGGAGAGAGGAGACAGGCATGATAGATGACAAGGAGAAGAGGAGAGAGTGAGACAGGCATGATAGATGACAAGGAGAAGAGGAGAGAGTGAGACAGACATGATAGATGACAAGGAGAAGAGGAGAGAGATGAGGCAGGCATGATAGATGACAAGGAGAAGAGGAGAGAGTGAGACAGACATGATAGATGACAAGGAGAAGAGGAGAGAGAGTGAGACAGGCATGATAGATGACAAGGAGAAGAGAGAGAGACAGGCATGATAGATGACAGGCATGATACATGACAAGGAGAAGAGGAGAGAGGGCATGATAGATGACAAGGAGAAGAGGAGAGAGGAGACAGGCATAGATGACAAGGAGAAGAGGAGAGAGTGAGACAAGGCATGATAGATGACAAGGAGAAGAGGAGAGAGTTGAGACAGGCATGATAGATGACAAGGAGAAGAGGAGAGAGTGAGACAGGCATGATAGATGACAAGGAGAAGAGGAGAGAGTGAGACAGGCATGATAGATGACAAGGAGAAGAGGAGAGAGTGAGACAGGCATGATAGATGACAAGGAGAAGAGGAGAGAGTGAGACAGGCATGATAGATGACAAGGAGAAGAGGAGAGAGTGAGACAGGCATGATAGATGACAAGGAGAAGAGGAGAGAGTGAGACAGGCATGATAGATGACAAGGAGAAGAGGAGAGAGTGAGACAGGCATGATAGATGACAAGGAGAAGAGGAGAGAGTGAGACAGGCATGATAGATGACAAGGAGAAGAGGAGAGAGGAGACAGGCATGATAGATGACAAGGAGAAGAGGAGAGAGAGACAGACATGATAGATGACAAGGAGAAGAGGAGAGAGTGAGACAGGCATGATAGATGACAAGGAGAAGAGGAGAGAGTGAGACAGGCATGATAGATGACAAGGAGAAGAGGAGAGAGTGAGACAGACATGATAGATGACAAGGAGAAGAGGAGAGAGTGAGACAGGCATGATAGATGACAAGGAGAAGAGGAGAGAGTGAGACAGGCATGATAGATGACAAGGAGAAGAGGAGAGATTGAGACAGGCATGATAGATGACAAGGAGAAGAGGAGAGAGTGAGACAGGCATGATAGATGACAAGGAGAAGAGAGAGAGACGGCATGTCAGACCATGATAGATGACAAGGAGAAGAGGAGAGAGGAGACAGGCATGATAGATGACAAGGAGAAGAGGAGAGAGTGAGACAGGCATGATAGATGACAAGGAGAAGAGGAGAGAGTTAGATGACAGACCAGAGGAAAACTGATAGATGACAAGGAGAAGAGGAGAGAGTGAGACAGGCAGTGAGACAGGCATGATAGATGACATGAGACAGGCATGATAGATGACAAGGAGAAGAGGAGAGAGTGAGACAGGCATGATAGATGACAAGGAGAAGAGGAGAGAGTGAGACAGGCATGATAGATGACAAGGAGAAGAGGAGAGAGTGAGACAGGCATGATAGATGACAAGGAGAAGAGAGAGAGTGAGACAGGCATGATAGATGACAAGGAGAAGAGGAGAGAGTAAGACAGGCATGATAGATGACAAGGAGAAGAGGAGAGAGTGAGACAGGCATGATAGATGACAAGGAGAAGAGGAGAGAGAGACAGGCATGATAGATGACAAGGAGAAGAGGAGAGAGAGACAGGCATGATAGATGACAAGGAGAAGAGGAGAGAGTGAGACAGGCATGATAGATGACAAGGAGAAGAGGAGAGAGAGACAGGCATGATAGATGACAAGGAGAAGAGGAGAGAGAGTGAGACAGGCATGATAGATGACAAGGAGAAGAGGAGAGAGTGAGACAGGCATGATAGATGACAAGGAGAAGAGGAGAGAGTGAGACAGGCATGATAGATGACAAGGAGAAGAGGAGATGTGAGACAGGCATGATATATGACAAGGAGAAGAGGAGAGACAGACAGGCATGATAGATGACAAGGAGAAGAGGAGAGAGTGAGACAGGCATGATAGATGACAAGGAGAAGAGGAGAGAGTGAGACAGGCATGATTGATGACAAGGAGAAGAGGAGAGAGTGAGACAGGCATGATAGATGACAAGGAGAAGAAGAGAGTGATAGATGACAAGGAGAGAGGAGGCAGACAGGCATGATAGATGACAAGGAGAAGAGGAGAGAGTGAGACAGGCATGATTGATGACAAGGAGAAGAGGAGAGAGTGAGACAGGCATGATAGATGACAAGGAGAAGAGGAGAGAGTGATTGACAAGGAGAAGAGGAGAGAGTGAGACAGGCATGATTGATGACATGATTAGATGACAAGGAGAAGAGGAGAGAGTGAGACAGGCATGATAGATGACAAGGAGAAGAGGAGAGAGTGAGACAGGCATGATTGATGACAAGGAGAAGAGGAGAGAGTGAGACAGGCATGATTGATGACAAGGAGAAGAGGAGAGAGTGAGACAGGCATGATTGATGACAAGGAGAAGAGGAGAGAGTGAGACAGGCATGATTGATGACAAGGAGAAGAGGAGAGAGTGATCTGGACAGGCTCAGACATAAAAGGCGGATAAAGAGAGCGTGAGATACGATTAAAAATATTTGAAAAGACTCCAAATGAGGCACAGGAAGGTGAGGAGGAGGAAGAGGAGGGATGGTGGTGGCCAAAACTGAGGTCACATAATATGAGTCTGTGAAAATATGACAATAACTAACACCATGCTGAGTTTTCAATTATTTCAGCTGAGTGAACTGAAGCAGCCCCAATTGAAGCGTGAGATGAGGGCATGGAGATACTGTCTTAATTACTGAGACATTCTATCTGTCAGGATCTGGAGCCTAACCTTTCATGTCACACTGTATTTGACTCAGGGCAGGGCCCGCTCCACAACACTACAGAGCAGAACAGAAAACAGGGCTGTCTGCTGTGGGCCCCACGCATCAGCCCACGCCGCTTGCTACGTAACCTTGTCACATCAGGGGACAGACAGCTTTGTGAACACGGCATGAAAGGAGGAGACAGAGAGAGAGAAGAGGAGAGGAAGATGGGATGAAAGAGAAGAAGAGTGAGGGAAAGGACAAAGTGTAAGGGCACAGAGACGTGCTGAGTTAAGATGGAGAGACGGGATGGGAGTGAGAGAGAAAAGAAGAGAGAGGTGGAGGGTATAACAGGACAGACAGAGGGTAAACAGCGGGACAGACACACAGAGAGAAAGAGATGGACAGAAGGACAGATAACATGGTAAACAGAGTGATCAGAGTGATAGCTGGATGGAAGTCTTATCAGACGGGGAGTAAAGAGGGAGGTAGGTAGAAGGCTGGACAGAAAAGGAGAGAGTATGATGGAGTTTGAGAAAGACAGATGGATAGACTGACACAGGGACAGGCAGGCGGATAGATAGGGAATGCAGGAAGTGAACAGAGAGAGAGAGAGGCAGAGAGAGAGGTATGACTGAACAAAGACAGAGTCAGACAGACAGATACTGATAGATAGAATGACAGACCGACATAGTGATAGATTTTCAAAGGACGGACAGACCTGGTATCTCCCGGCGGTCCCTGATCCAGCGCAGCGTGGCGGGGGGCTTGCTGCGCGGCGACAGGCAGGTGAGCTCCACCTCGCCCCCCTCCACGGCCTCCTGCCTCACCTCCACCGTGGGGGTGTCGGGAGGGACGGACACGGACAGAGTGGCCACTTGGTGGTGGGTGTCGTCGGTGTAGAGCTGGCAGAAGTAGCCGCCCTCGTCCGACACGCTCACGTTGGTGAGGGTGATGCGCACCAGGCGGGGAGTGAAGAGAACCATCTGGAAACGGTCGTCCTTCAACGCTGGGGAGGGAAGGAGGGAGACAGAGAGCATCGGGGGGGTCAAGACACAATAGGAAAACCACAATTGGAGATAAAAACATAAATATATGGAAAGAAAAGCAAGGCCAAAAGAAAAGAGGACCGGGGGAGTAACAAGGAGGAGAGTGAATAGAGGAATTGAAAGGGGGATAGTGAAGGAGGAGGAGATGAATTAAACATAGTTAATCCAACAATCCACTGTGACCTCCTGACCAAGGCCATAGTATCATAACAACCACAGAGGCAGTGAGAAGAGAGAGAACCGAGAGAACGGACATAGGACAGCAAAACTATGTTTCTTTTGTTGTCAGAGAAAGGGAAAAATCTATTGTGAGAAAATCATGATAATAACAAATAATGCTAATAACCGTGTGACAGGGACTCAATGGCCATTGTCTCATAAACTTCCCCAAACCCACTTTGTATCGACTGTCTGACTGACTGCACAACCTGTCTCTTTCCTCTCTACCGCCCTCTATCTCCCTCTCTTTACTCTCTACCTCCCTCTATCTCCCTCTCTTTCCTCTATCTCTCTCTCTTTCCTCTCTACCTCCCTCTATCTCCCTCTCTTTCCTCTCTTTCCTCTCTACCTCCCTCTCTACCTCCTTCTCTTTCCTCTCTACCGCCCTCTCTACCTCCTTCTCTTTCCTCTCTACCTCCCTCTCTTTCCTCTCTACCGCCCTCTCTTTCCTCTCTACCTCCCTCTCTTTCCTCTCTACCTCCCTCTCTTTCCTCTCTACCTCCCTCTCTACCTCCTTCTCTTTCCTCTCTACCTCCCTCTCTTTCCTCTCTACCGCCCTCTCTACCTCCCTCTCTTTCCCTCTACCGCCCTCTCTACCTCCCTCTATCTCCCTCTCTTTCCTCTCTATCTCCCTCTCTTTCCTCTCTACCTCCCTCTCTACCTCCCTCTATCTCCCTCTCTTTCCTCTCTATCTCCCTCTCTTTCCTCTCTACCTCCCTCTCTACCGCCCTCTCTACCTCCTTCTCTTTCCTCTCTACCTCCCTCTCTTTCCTCTCTACCGCCCTCTATCTCCCTCTCTTTCCTCTCTACCTCCCTCTCTACCTCCTTCTCTTTCCTCTCTACCTCCCTCTCTTTCCTCTCTACCGCCCTCTCTACCTCCCTCTCTTTCCCTCTACCGCCTCTCTACCTCCCTCTCTTTCCCTCTACCGCCCTCTCTACCTCCCTCTATCTCCCTCTCTTTCCTCTCTATCTCTCTCTCTTTCCTCTCTACCTCCCTCTATCTCCCTCTCTTTCCTCTCTACCTCCCTCTCTACCTCCTTCTCTTTCCTCTCTACCTCCCTCTCTTTCTTCTCTACCGCCCTCTCAACCTCCCTCTCTTTCCTCTCTACCTCCCTCTCTTTCCTCTCTTACCGCCCTCTCTTACTCCCTCTCTTTCCTCTCTACCGCCCTCTCTACCTCCCTCTCTTTCCTCTCTACCTCCCTCTCTTTCCTCTCTACCGCCCTCTCTTCCTCCCTCTCTTTCCTCTCTACCGCCCTCTCTATCTCCCTCTCTTTCCTCTCTACCGCCCTCTCTACCTCCCTCTCTTTCCTCTCTACCGCCCTCTCTTCCTCCCTCTCTTTCCTCTCTACCGCCCTCTCTACCTCCCTCTCTTTCCTCTCTACCGCCCTCTCTTTCCTCTCTACCGCCCTCTCTATCTCCCTCTCTTTCCTCTCTTACCACCCTCTCTACCTCCCTCTCTTTCCTCTCTACCTCCCTCTCTTTCCTCTCTTCCTCCCTCTCTTTCCTCTCTACCGCCCTCTCTACCTCCCTCTCTACCTCCCTCCCGCCCTCTCTACCTCCCTTTCTTTCCTCTCTACCTCCCTCTCTTTCCTCTCTACCTCCCTCTATCTCCCTCTCTTTCCTCTCTTCTTATTAGTCCCTTTCTCCCTTCTCTTTTGTGTTTGCTTCTGCGGAGGGAGAATTCCTTCTCTCTTCCCTGGTGTAATAGTCTACCATTTCACAGCATCATTCATTATATCAGAGGTTTAGTGTGTGTGTTGTGTGTCTGTGTGAAACACAGAGGAATGTATTGTAGACAGAGAGAAAAATAGTCTACATTTGCCTTAGAATACTATTTCACAAAGCTCCCTGAATGTGAGAGTGATTCCCGACAGAAAAACACTAAATGGCAACTAAATGTCACAGCTTTGTTCAAGTCCTATTTCACCTTTTGTCCCAGCTCATTTGCATGCCAGGCAGTCAGAGCTAGAGGAGATAGATGGGATCCACAGGCAGTCAGAGCTAGAGGAGATAGATGGGAGTCCTCCACAGAGTCTTCTTGAACAGGTCTATTACAGTTCCTATAGTCTGTTTCTATGCTGGACAGCCTAATAAAAGACCTTGTGTGTGTCCATAACGGCACCCGATTCCCTATATAGTTCACTACTATTGACCAGATCTCTATGAGGACAGGATCCCCTGGTTTAAAGTAGTGCACTATCAAGGGAATAGTGTGCCATCTGAGACACAAGCTTCATCAGAGCCCATTGGTTTAGTGCTGTAGCTGAACAGCTCATTGCCTCATTCCCTTTACCTAACAGTGCAGGACCTTTCTACAGTTATAGAGGGGAATGGTTCAGCACGGAGGGCTCCCAGAAACACCATGGGTTGCCCTGCTCTAATGGTAATGGGTAGCATTGGAATCGCCCTGCAGTGTGTGTGTGTGTGTGTGTGTGTGTGTGTGTGTGTGTGTGTGTGTGTGTGTGTGTGTGTGTGTGTGTGTGTGTGTGTGTGTGCATCTGTTTGTGTGTGAGAGAGAGTAGAGTGCGAGAGAGAGGTAAACTCATACCCTACAATACCTAACCTCTCTCTCGCCCCTTCTATCTCTCCCCCCTTCTCTCTCTGACTCTGTCCTATTAAGGTCCATTATGCTTTCAGATGGAAAAAAGGTTCTCCTCCCCAGGGAGCAAGCGGCACTAAATATTTAATAGTGTGAACCGGTAGTCCTGATCTGACAGGGAGGGCTAGTTGGACGGAAGGCTTCAATATACTGCTTTCATCTGGCAGAAGAGGTCTGCTCCATGTTGTTATTGCGTAATGAGGTAGGGAGGGGAGTATGAATGAAGTCCTAGAATGTACTCCTCCATAATGAAATGAGACCTTGTTAAAACTAAAGAGGCCAGAAAATGGGTTCAATAGGTTGACCTAAAGACGCCAGCTAATGGGTTGGGGCTGACTGGTTTTTCAAACCCTGACCACAGAGATGAATGTTGAAACCTCACTATCTCCCTCTCTCACAGACATACATGAACACACAAACACATAAACATACACACACGAAATACACACACATATACATGCAAAACACACACAAACACACACCTCGTGTGCCGTTGAAGAAGAGGGTCTGTCTGCGAGGGTTCTGGATGACAACGATGGAGCCGTCATAGTTCTGCAGACGACAGGAGATCTGGGCTGTGCCTCCCTCCAACACTGTCACATTCTCAGCCTGCACCGCTTGGCAACGCGCTAGAGAGAGAGAAAGAGAGACAGAGAGAGAGACAGAGACAGAGACAGAGAGACAGAGAGAGAGACAGAGACAGATAGAGACATAGAGAGAGAGACAGAGACAGAGAAAGAGAGAGACAGAGAGAGAGAGAGAAAGAGAGAGAGAGAGACAGAGAGACAGAGAGAAAGAGAGAGAGAGAGACAGAGACAGAGTAAAAGAGAGACAGAGAAAGAGAGAGACAGAGAGAGAGAGAGAGAAAGAGAGACAGAGAGACAGAGAGACAGAGAGAAAGAGAGACAGAGAGAGAGAGAGAGAAAGAGAGAGAGAGAGAGAAAGAGACAGAGAGAGAGAGAGAGAGAGAGAGAGAGACAGAGAGACAGAGAAAGAGAGAGACAGAGAGAGAGAGAGAGAGAGAGAAAGAGAGAGAGAGAGACAGAGAGACAGAGAGAAAGAGAGAGAGAGAGACAGAGACAGAGAAAAAGAGAGAGAGAGAGAGACAGACAGAGAGAGAGAGACAGAGACAGACAGAGAGACAGACAGAGAGAGAGAGAAAGAGAGAGACAGAGAGACAGAGAGACAGAGAAAGAGAGAGACAGATAGAGAAAGAGAGAGAGACAGAGAGACAGAGAGACAGAGAAAGAGAGAGACAGAGAGAGAGAAAGAGAGAGAGAGAGACAGAGAGACAGAGAGAAAGAGAGAGAGAGAGACAGAGACAGAGAAAAAGAGAGAGAGAGAGACAGACAGAGAGAGACAGAGACAGACAGAGAGACAGACAGAGAGAGAGACAG
Organism: Oncorhynchus keta; assembly: GCF_023373465.1. Lineage (NCBI taxonomy): Eukaryota > Metazoa > Chordata > Actinopteri > Salmoniformes > Salmonidae > Oncorhynchus > Oncorhynchus keta. The sequence goes on along the minus strand of NC_068451.1, from coordinate 22,863,687 downwards.
AGACAGATAGAGACATAGAGAGAGAGACAGAGACAGAGAGAGAGAGAGAGAGAGAGAGAGAGAGAGAGAGAGAGAGAGAGAGAGAGAGAGACAGAGACAGAGAAAAATAGAGAGAGAGAGAGACAGCGAGAGAGAGAGACAGAGACAAACAGAGAGACAGACAGAGAGAGAGACAGAGACAGATAGAGACATAGAGAGAGAGACAGAGACAGAGAGAGAGAGGGGGAGAGAGAGAGAGAGAGACAGAGAGAGAGGGAGAGAGAGAAAGACAGAGACAGATAGAGACATAGAGAGAGAGACAGAGAGAGAGAGAGAGGGAGAGAGAGAGAGACAGAGAGAGAGAGAGAGAGAGAGAGAGAGAGAGAGAGAGAGAGAGAGAGAGAGAGAGAGAGAGAGATTTAGTTTCAACCTCACTTCAATACAAACCACAACATTCACAGAAAAGCAAGTAAACAACTATTGATTCTGCTCCATTGACAGTCAGTATACATAGAAGTGAGATACATTAATTATATTGTGGTGTAGTCATGACTCATGAATACTAGTGTGCTTTTTGAAGGATAGTAGCGGCAGAGTCATAGTAGAGAAACAGATAGAAACAGAGAGAGAGAGAGATGGTGACGAAGAGAGAGAGAGAAACAAATGCTGTTATTAATTGACATGGACACAGGCAGGGAGAGCGGTAAATGAGCTTGGTGGTTGGACTGTTCTCATGATTATCATTAGCAGCCATTAGCCTAACACAGTCCTAATAGAGAGAGACTGACATACTGTAGCAACACAACCCACACACTGGACTGAGGCAGATGGGAACCGTACAAGCTAAGTGGCCAACAGCAGTAGTACACACACAGAGATCTCTTTCCCCTACATACATTCTACCCTTCTCTCTCGGTTCACACACGTATGCACCCCTTCACACCTGTTGAACATACGCACACACACACACACACACACACACACACACACACACACACACACACACACACACACACACACACACACACACACACACACACACACACACACACACACACACACACACACACACACACACACACACACACACACACACACACACACAGTTTGTAGTTCAGCCTTCTTGCCACCTGTCTGTATAGTATATTGCAGTTTGAAATGACATTATGGTAATGTAATGGTGGCTCGTGTCTGGTTGTGTGTGTGGTTGTGTTTATGTTTGTGGTCAGCTGTGGTTGTGGTTGGTTGCGTGTGTGATTGTGGTTGTGTGTGTGTGGACGTGGTTGTCTGTGTGGTTGTATTTGTGGTTGTGTGTGTGTGGTTGTGTGTGTGTGTGGTTGTGGTTGTGGTTGTGTGTGTGTGGTTGTTTATTTGGTTGTGTTTGTGGTTGTGGTTGTGGTCGAGTGTGGTTGTGGTTGTGTGTGGTTGTGTGTGTGGTTGTGTGTGTGGTTGTGTTTGTGTTTCTGGTTGTGTTTGTGGTTGTGTATGTAGTTGTGTTTGTGGTCATGTGTGTGGTTGTGTGTGTGGTTGAGTGTGTGGTAGTTGTGTGTGTGGTTGTGGTTGTGGTCGTGTTTGTGGTTGTGTTTGTGGTCGTGTGTGGTTCTGTTTGTGGTTGTGTGTGGTTGTGTTTGTGGTTGTCTTTGTAGTTGTGTTTGTGGTTGTGTTTGTGGTTGAGTGTGTTTGTTGTTGTGTTTGTGAATGTGTGTGTGGTTGTGTTTGTGGTCGTGTGTGGTTGTCTGTGGTTGTGGTTGTCTTTGTGGTTGTGTGTGTTTGTGTTTGTGTTTGTGGTCGTGTGTGGTTGTGTTTGTGGTTGTGTGTGGTTGTGTATGTGTGTGGTTGTGTGTGTGTAGTTGTGTTTGTGGTCATGTGTGGTTGTGTTTCTGGTTGTGTGTGTGGTTGTGTTTGTGTTTGGTTGTGTCTGTGCTTGTGTGTCGTTGTGGTTGTGTTTGTGGTTGTGTTTGTGTGTGGTTGTGTTTGTGGTTGTCTTTGTAGTTGTGTTTGTGGTTGTGTTTGTGTGTGGTTGTGTTTGTGGTCGTGTGTGGTTGTGTTTGTGGTTGTATGTGTGGTTGTGTTTGTGGTTGTGTGTGTGGTTGTGTGTGGTTGTGTTTTTGTGTGTGGTTGTGGTTGTGGTTGTGTGTGTGGTTGTGTTAGTGGTTGTGTTTGTGGTGGTGTGTGGTTGTGTTTGTGGTGGTGTGTGGTTGTGTTTGTGGCTGTGTGTGGTTGTGTTTGTGGTAGTGTGTGGCTGTGTTTTTGTGTATGGTTGTGTTTGTGTTTGTGGTTGTGTTTGTGGTTGTCTTTGTGGTTGTGTTTGTGTTTGTGTTTGTCTTTGTGGTTGTGGTTGTGTTTGTGGTTGTGTTTGTGGTCGTGTCTGGTTGTGTTTGTGGTTGTCTTTGTGGTTGTGTGTGGTTGTGTGTGTGGTTGTGTGTGTGGTTGTGTTTGTGTTTGTGGTCGTGTGTGGTTCTGTTTGCGGTTGTCTTTGTGGTTGTGTGTGGTTGTCTTTGTGGTTGTGTTTGTGGTTGTGTTTGTGGTCGTGTGTGGTTGTGTGTGGTTGTCTTTGTGGTTGTGTGTGGTGTTGTGTTTGTGGTTGTGTGTGTGGTTGTGTTTGTGTTTGTGGTCGTGTGTGGTTGTCTTTGTGGTTGTGTGTGGTTGTGTTTGTGGTTGTGTTTGTGGTCGTGTGTGGTTGTGTTTGTGGTTGTGTGTGGTTGTGTGTGCGTAGTTGTGTTTGTGGTCATGTGTGGTTGTGTTTCTGGTTGTGTGTGTGGTTGTGTTTGTGGTTGTGGTTGTGTGTGTAGTTGTGTTTGTGTTTGTGGTTGTGTTTGTGGTCGTGTCTGGTTGTGTTTGTGGTTGTCTTTGTGGTTGTGTTTGTGGTCGTGTCTGGTTGTGTTTGTGGTTGTCTTTGTGGTTGTGTGTGGTTGTGTGTGTGGTTGTGTGTGTGATTGTGTTTGTGGTCGTGTGTGGTTCTGTTTGTGGTTGTGTGTGGTTGTGTGTGCGTAGTTGTGTTTGTGGTCATGTGTGGTTGTGTTTCTGGTTGTGTGTGTGGTTGTGTTTGTGGTTGTGGTTGTGTGTGTAGTTGTGTTTGTGTTTGTGGTTGTGTTTGTGGTCGTGTCTGGTTGTGTTTGTGGTTGTCTTTGTGGTTGTCTTTGTGGTTGTGTGTGGTTGTCTTTGTGGTTGTGTTTGTGGTTGTGTTTGTGGTCGTGTGTGGTTGTGTGTGGTTGTCTTTGTGGTTGTGTGTGGTTGTGTGTGTGGTTGTGTTTGTGGTTGTGTGTGTGGTTGTGTTTGTGTTTGTGGTCGTGTGTGGTTGTCTTTCTGGTTGTGTGCGGTTGTGTTTGTGGTTGTGTTTGTGGTTGTGTTTGTGGTCGTGTGTGGTTGTGTTTTGGTTGTCTGGTTGTGTGCGGTTGTGTTTGTGGTTGTGTTTGTGGTCGTGTGTGGTTGTGTTTGTGGTTGTGGTCGTGTGTGTAGTTGTGTTTGTGTTTGGTTGTGTCTGTGCTTGTGTGTCGTTGTGGTTGTGTGTGGTTGTGTTTGTGTTTGTTTGTGGTTGTGTTTGTGGTCGTGTGTGGTTGTGTTTGTGGTTGTATGTGTGGTTGTGTTTGTGGTTGTTTGTGTGGTTGTGTGTGTGGTTGTGTTAGTGGTTGTGTGTGTGGTTGTGTTTGTGGTGGTGTGGGGTTGTGTTTGTGTTTGTTTGTGTTTGTGGTTGTGTGTGTGGTTGTGTGTGTGGTTGTGTGTGGTTGTGTTTGTGGTTGTCTTAGTGGTTGTGTGTGGTTGTGTGTGGTTGTGTGTGTGGTTGTGTTTGTGGTTGTGTGTGTGGTTGTGTTTGTGGTTGTGTGTGGTTCTGTTTGTGGTTGTCTTTGTGGTTGTGTGTGGTTGTGTTTGTGTGTGGTTGTGTTTGTGGTTGTGTTTGTCTTTGTGGTTGTGTGTGTAGTTGTGGTTGTGGTTGTGTGTGGTTGTGTTTGTCTTTGTGATTGTGTGTGGTTGTGTTTGTGGTTGTGTGTGGTTGTGTTTGTCTTTGTGATTGTGATTGTGTGTGGTTGTGTTTCTGGTTGTGTTTGGTAGAGAGAGAGAGAGAAAGAGACAAAGCCTAATGGCAGCAAAAACAACACAATTAGACCCAACCAAATCATGAGAAAAAAAAAGATAATTACTTGACACGTTGGAAAGAATGAACTAAAAAACAGGGTGAACTAGAATGCTATTTGGCCCTAAACAGAGAGTACACAGTGGCAGAATACCTGACCACTGTGACTGCCCCAAACTTAAGGAAAGCTTTGACTATGTACAGACTCAGTGAACATAGCCTTGCTATTGAGAAAGGCCACCGTAGGCAGACATGGCTCTCAAGAGAAGACAGGCTATGTGCTCACTGCCCACAAAATGAGGTGGAAACTGAGCTGCACTTCCTAACCTCCTGCCCAATGTATGAACATATTAGAGACACACATTTCCCTCAGATTACACAGACTCAAAGAATTCAAAAACAAACCCGATTTTGACAAACTCCCATATCTACTGGGTGAAATACCACAGTGTGCCATCACAGCAGCAAGATTTGTGACCTGTTGTCACAAGAAAAGGGCAACCAGTGAAGAAAAAACACCATTGTAAATACAACCCATATTTATGCTTATTTATTTTATATTGTGTCCTTTAACTATTTGTACATTGTATATATATATATACATTACAAATGTCATATTATATATATATATATATATATATATATATATATATATATATAATATGACATTTGTAATGTCTTTACTGTTTTGAAACTTCTGTATGTGTAATGTTTACTGTTCATTTTTGTTGTTTTTCACCTTATATATTCACTTTGTATGTTGTCTACCTCACTTGCTTTGGCAATGTTAACACATGTTTCCCATGCCAATAAAGCCCTTGAATTGAATTGAATTGAATTGAGAGAGAGAGAGAGAGAGAGAGAGAGAGAGAGAGAGAGAGAGAGAGAGAGAGAAAAAGAGGACACACCAAAAACTCCTGGCCAATTATCACTAATTGGAGTCATTATTATTCGCCATTCTCTACATCAATATTGTGATTCATATCACGGCCATCAGCGTTCACCACCTCCATCCCGATTATTTAGGCTACTTAATGACTGGTATTACTCATCACCCTGGCAACCGGCAACTTGGCCACCATTGTTTTAATGGCACTAATTGTACTAGCAGCACCATACATCAAGCAGAAGCCCAGCCTGGGAAGTCATTGTGAGTTATTCATATCAAAACCCATAGAACAGCACATACAAATCCAGGCAGAAAGGAGTGGTGGGATGTTTGAGGCCGAGGCTAGAAAATAGGACTAATTAGAGTCCATTACTTCCACTTCCTTCGCCAGCTGTCACCTCTTCAATGGAGATGAGGCCTCGCTACCCGCCGATGCTGCTGGTGTAGAGACAGACAGACCAGGCAGGCAGGCCGCTGTGCATGACACATCCACCACCACGCACCTGGCTGCCAAGCCAACGGGACCAGGCCAGGGTGGCGGGAGACAGGGACAGAACAGTCAAACCAGGAAATGCATGGAGGAGCAGAGCGGGGGTCCGGTATAATAACACCACAGCTGGGAAAGAGATATGAGATGACGCAGGTCCCCTCAGCATGGCCCCATGGTGGCCTTGCCACTTTAACTGCAGTTTTTATAGTCCCTCCACTGTAGACCAGGGGCTTGTGAATACCAATATGCAGGGCTAGACTTCTATACAGTAGTATGACTACAGAAGAGAAAGGACCCACCGTGGCAGAAGTATTAATCCTGACCCCATTAAAATCAGAGTCATAATAAAATACCCCACATGCATGGAATTAGACTGAGAGAGAATGTAAGGCGATCGATACCGAAGCGGTGTACTGACAGTATGAAAAACAGATAAATAAAACAAGATACTATTGTCAGTTCCCCTTTTGGCCAAGTGGGGGCAGTGTTTCATCGCAGTGAAAGGCCCTGATAGGAGCTCCCCTCCACTCTATCCAAGGCTCTGAAAAGGTGCATTTATTTATGCCAGCTGCACAGCACTCAGGCAACCAATCATTTAAAAATGCATAAACAAACAAATAAATAAATAAAACATATAGGTATAAATAAACAAGGTCGTATCCGGGGCGTCCTAAATGGTTCCCAAGGTGAAGCTGAGTTAAAAGGAGGGTTAGAGGAGGGTGGGTAGTTGGGAACACAGCATAGGTGTATGAAGACGGAGGGGTCTCAGTAAATCCTAGAATGGCTCAGCGTGTAGTTTACTGTAGGATTAGTGGACTGAGTTATCACCATGGAGACTTCAAGCCACACACACACACACACACACACACACACACACACACACACACACACACACACACACACACACACACACACACACACACACACACACACACACACACACACACACACACACACCCTCCAGGTCAATAACAAGACAGGAGAGAGAGGCTAGCAGGCAGCCAGAGGGACTTCACATGAGGTTGAGTCTAGATAGGCTACACAACAAGTCAAGAAAACAGCTGTCTTTCCCAACGAAAGTGAATTTTTTTACCAGTTAAATGGGTTGACAACACATTCAAATCGCTATACTGTGTCTGTGTGTGTGTGTGTGGTTAGCTATGATTAGCTGCATACGGAAATTCATTTTTCTGTGTTTAAGCTTGTCAGAGAGCGTTTGCTTCAGGTAAACCAGTGAGTTTTGCTGGGTGTGCTGCCTCTGCATCAGTGAAAAAGCTGACAGAATAAGATTATTTTCCCTCTTCTCCTCCCTCTTCTCTCTCTCTTTCTGGTCTAAAATTATCCCTCATCTCTCCCAGGATTTTAACACTGCCAATCAAATCCACAAAAAAAGGCTCAACTATAAATAATACATAATCCTTTACAATCTAGCTTCTTCTCTTTTTCATTACCTAGCTCTGTTCGCTCTCCCTAACCCTCTTTTCTTCCCCTCTCTCTCTCTCTCTCTCTCTCTCTCTCTCTCTCTCTCTCTCTCTCTCTCTCTCTCTCTCTCTCTCTCTCTCTCTCTCTCTCTCTCTCTCTCTCTCTCTCTCTCTCTCTCTCTCTCTCTCTCTCTCTCTCTCTCTCTCTCTCTCTCTCTCTCTCTCTCTCTCCAATTTAAGGGGCTATATCAGCATGAGAAACATATGCTTACATTGCCTAAGCATGTGAACTAGATAATAAACAAAAGTCAAATAAACAATAAAAAAATCTCTGGTCGCTTATTGGTCTCATTCTGTTTTCCTCTTCTCTCTCTCCCTCCCTCCCTCTCTTCCTGTTGGTCCTTAGAGCTCATCATTTCCCCCTGCTGTATTCTATTTTCCTCTAATCTCAATACCTCCCTCTTCCTTTTCACTTACTCCCTCGTTCCCTCACCTTCTCCCTGTACTACTCCCCCATGCCCCTTCTATACCTTCATCTCTCATTCCTCCTCTCTTCTTCTCTGTGCATATTCACTCTCTTTTACTTGCGTCCCTCTATCCATGTCTCTCTTCCATCATCTAGCCTCTAAACTTGTGATACTTTCCTTCCATTCTGCAAGACTCCTGCTCTCTGTCCGCCTCTCTCTATCTCTCTCTCTCTCTGTCTGTCTGTCTGTCTGTCTGTCTGTCTGTCTGTCTGTCTGTCTGTCTGTCTGTCTGTCTGTCTGTCTGTCTGTCTGTCTGTCTGTCTGTCTGTCTGTCTGTCTGTCTGTCTGTCTGTCTGTCTGTCTGCCTCTCTCTCTCTGACTCAGGGGGTATCTCTCATTCCCGCATGGTTCTATCTCCACACTCTCCATCACTAAATGTGATTTGTTCTGCAGCTCAAGTCTGCAGTATAATCATCCTGTTTTGTCCAGGACAGGGAGAAAGGGAGAGAGAGGGAGTGGGATTGAGAGAGAGGACATGAGGACAAACAGATGAAATTGGAAGAATGTTGGAAGAAATGTCTGATTTTCTTCTCTCATCTCAGGCCTTCTCTTTTCCTCTAATCCTCTCTCACTCACTCTCTCTCTCACTCTCTCCCTCACAACACCCCTCTGAGTTAACAGCAGAATTATGTACCCCCCTGTGTGTATTTCTCTCTCTCTTTCTCTTTCTCACACATCCACTCTTCCTCATTACACTCCTCTCTTCTCACTGCTCCTCTCTTCTCTACCTCATCTCACATCCCTGTTCATCCTTCCCATCCTTCTCACAGCTCCTCTCTTCTCTACCTCATCTCACATCCCTGTTCATCCTTCCCATCCTTCTCACAGCTCCTCTCTTCTCTACCTCATCTCACATCCCTGTTCATCCTTCCCATCCTTCTCACAGCTCCTCTCTTCTCTACCTCATCTCACATCCCTGTTCATCCTTCCCATCCTTCTCACAGCTCCTCTCTTCTCTACCTCATCTCACATCCCTGTTCATCCTTCCCATCCTTCTCACAGCTCCTCTCTTCTCTACCTCATCTCACATCCCTGTTCATCCTTCCCATCCTTCTCACAGCTCCTCTCTTCTCTACCTCATCTCACATCCCTGTTCATCCTTCTCACAGCTCCTCTCTTCTCTACCTCATCTCACATCCCTGTTCATCCTTCCCATCCTTCTCACAGCTCCTCTCTTCTCTACCTCATCTCACATCCCTGTTCAACCTTCCCATCCTTCTCACAGCTCCTCTCTTCTCTACCTCATCTCACATCCCTGTTCATCCTTCCCATCCTTCTCACTGCTCCTCTCTTCTCTACCTCATCTCACATCCCTGTTCATCCTTCCCATCCTTCTCACAGCTCCTCTCTTCTCTACCTCATCTCACATCCCTGTTCATCCTTCCCATCCTTCTCACAGCTCCTCTCTTCTCTACCTCATCTCACATCCCTGTTCATCCTTCCCATCCTTCTCACTGCTCCTCTCTTCTCTACCTCATCTCACATCCCTGTTCATCCTTCCCATCCTTCTCACAGCTCCTCTCTTCTCTACCTCATCTCACATCCCTGTTCATCCTTCCCATCCTTCTCACAGCTCCTCTCTTCTCTACCTCATCTCACATCCCTGTTCATCCTTCCCATCCTTCTCACAGCTCCTCTCTTCTCTACCTCATCTCACATCCCTGTTCATCCTTCTCATCCTTCTCACAGCTATGTTTTGACCTTCATGTTCTTTATGACCTTCAATCCCTATTTCCATCCCCCATTCCTTCTCTACCAGCTCCGCTCATCTCATCTCTCTCTACATCCCGTTCATCTCATCCTTCTCTACCACTCCGCTCATCTCATCTCTCATCTCTACATCCCTCATCTCATCTCTTCTACCATCCTTCTCACCTCATCTCTCTTCTCTCTCTCTACCACATCTGCTCATCTCATCTCTCTCTCTCTACCAGCTCTGCTCATCTCATCTCTCATCTCTACCATCCCTCACCTCATCTCATCCTTCCCTCTGCTTCTCTCAGCTCTCTCTCTACCTCTCTCATCATCTCTGCTCATCTCATCTCCTACCATCCGCTCATCTCATCTCTCTCTACCACTCCTCTCATCTCATCTCCCTCTCATCCTCCTCTCATCTCCTCTCTCTCTCTACCTCATCTCATCTCTCTGCTCACCTTCGCTCATCTCATCTCTCTCTACCACTCCATCATCTCATCTCTCTTCACCCTTCCCATCCTCTCTCACCGCTCATCTCTCTCTCTACTCCGCTCATCTCATCATCTCTCTTCATCCTCCCATCTCATCTCTCTCTACTACTCCGCTCATCTCATCCTCTCTCACCATCCCTCATCTCATCTCTTCTACCATCCTTCCGCTCATCTCATCTCTCTCTCTACCACTCCGCTCTCTCATCCCTGTTCATCCTTCTACCATCCTTCATCTCATCTCTCTCTCCACTTCATCTCATCTCTCTCTACCATCCCTCATCTCATCTCTTCCCTACCCTTCCACTCTCTCTCTCTACCACTCCCTCATCTCACATCCCTCATCTCATCTCTCTCTACCACCTGCTCTCTCATCTCTCTCTCCACTCTCTCATCTCATCTCACATCCCTCCGCTCATCTCATCTCTCTCTCTACCACTCCTCTCATCTCACCTCTCTCTACCATCTCTCTCATCTTCCCATCTCTTCTCTCTACCAGCTCCTCTCTCTTCTCTACCTCTCTCACATCTCTGTCATCCTCCCATCTCACCACTCCTCTCATCTCTCTCTCTCTACCACTCTCTCATCTCATCTCTCTCTACCACTCCTCTCATCTCTCTCTACCACTCCTCTCATCTCATCTCTCTCTACCACCCTCTCATCTCTCTCTACCATCCTCTCATCTCATCTCTCTCTTGACCACTCCGCTCATCTCTCTCTACCACTCCGCTCATCTCATCTCTCTCTACCACTCATCTCATCTCATCTCTCTCTACCACTCCGCTCATCTCATCTCTCTCTCTACCACTCCTCTCATCTCATCTCTCTCTCTACCACTCCACTCATCTCATCTCTCTCTCTACCACTCCGCTCATCTCATCTCTCTCTACCACTCCGCTCATCTCATCTCTCTCTCTCATCTCATCTCTCTCTCTACCACTCCTCTCATCTCTCTCTACCACTCCTCTCATCTCTCTCTACCACTCCGCTCATCTCATCTCTCTCTCTACCACTCCTCTCATCTCATCTCTCTCTACCACTCCGCTCATCTCATCTCTCTCTACAATTCCGCTCATCTCATCTCTCTCTACCACTCCTCTCATCTCATCTCTCTCTACCACTCCGCTCATCTCATCTCTCTCTACCACTCATCTCATCTCTCTCTACCACTCCGCTCATCTCATCTCTCTCTACCACTCTGCTCATCTCATCTCTCTCTACCACTCATCTCATCTCTCTCTACCACTCCGCTCATCTCCTCTCTCCCTACCACTCCGCTCATCTCATCTCCCTCTCTTCCAATCCCTTCTCTCTTTACCTCTCTCTGTTTTCCACCAGTGTGTATGCAGTCCCTTTAAACAGCTAAAGCTGGTTATCCATGGTGTTTATGACGAGCCGTCACAGCCCAACAGTGCACTGGCAACGACTGCCATGCACAACAAGGGCAGCTTAAGGAAAATGTACACGTTACACGTTGATGCCACACTGGAGATTCACAGCGGCCAAGAGGGGAGAGTCTTACCCCCACATCAATCCCTCTACCTGGCCAGTCTCCCTCCTCCTGCTCACTGCTCACCCAAAACTGCTTCATTGGCAGGAATTATATAACCCAGCCTCCTTGCCAAGGCTAAAAACTCATTCTCTCTTTCTTTCCATCCCTCCTCCTCATTCTCTCACTCTTCTACTGTCAGAACAGGGCTCCGGGCAGCATCTCATCTCTCTCTACCCTCTGCTCATCTCATCTCTCTCTTTCCTCATCTCTGTCTCTGCTGCTAAAGCCACTTTCTACCATTCTATCTCATCATCTGCCTCTAACCACTAGGAAGCTCTTTGCCACCTCATCTCCCTCTGAATCCTCCCCCTCCCTCATCTCTCTCTGCTACCACTCAACCATTTTGAAAAGAAGGTCATGACATCCGATCCTCGTTTGCTAAGTCAAACGACCCGCTCATCTCTCACACTGCCCTACCCTATGCTCTGATCTCATTTCTCTCTCTCCAGATGAAATCTGCTCATCTCATCTCTCTCAACAACCTGCCCGCTCCTATCCCCTCCTCTCTTCTCCAGACCATTTCCGGAGACCTTCTCCCTTACCTTACCTCGCTCATCAACTCATCCCTGACCGCTGGCTACCCCTCCCGTCTTCAAGAGAGCTCATTGCACCTTCTGAAAAAAACCTCCACTCATCCCTCCGATGTCAACAACTACAGACCATATCCCTTCTCTCTTTTCTCTCCAAAACTCTTGAGCGTGCCGTCCTTGGCCAGCTCTCATCTCTCTCAGAATGACCTTCTTGATCCAAATCAGTCAGGTTTCAAGACTAGTCATTCACTGAGACTGCTCATCTCATCTCTCTCTCTGCTACCTCCTCTCCTCTCATCTCTCTCCATAGATCCACTCCTTCGCTCATCTCTCTCTTCTACCTATCACTCCCTCCTCCCTCTCCGATCTCATCTCCTGACTCTCCTACCACTGTCTCCTCACCACGCTCTCACCACTGGTGTCCCCCAGGGCTCTGTTCTAGGCCCTCTCTTATTCTCGCTATACCAAGTCACTTGGCTCTGTCATAACCTCTCTACATGGTCTCTCCTATCATTGCTATGCAGACCACACACAATTAATCTTCTCCTTTCCCCTTCTGACCAGGTGGCGAATCGCATCTCTGCATGTCTGGCAGACATATCAGTGTGGATCGGATCACCACCTCAAGCTGAACCTCAGCAAGACGGAGCTCCTCTTCCTCCCGGGGAAGGACTGCCCGTTCCATGATCTCGCCATCACGGTTGACAACTCCATTGTGTCCTCCTCCCAGAGCGCTAAGAACCTTGGCGTGATCTCTGGACAACACCCTGCTTCTCATCTCATCAGGCGGTGTCCCGTTCTACCACTCTCTACAACATCTCATCTCTCTGCCTCACCAGGAAGCTCGCAGGTCAATCCAGGCACTTGTCATCTCCCGTCTTGATTACTGCAACTCGCTGTTGGCTGGGCTCCCTGCTCTTAAACCCTCTGCTCATCTCCTCTCTCCGTCTGGTGCTCATCCTCATCTCTCTCTCTACCACTCCTCTCATCTCTCTCTACCACTCCTCAACTCATCTGGGCTCCCTGCCTGTGCCATTAAACTCTCTACCACTCCGCTCATCTCCGCTCTACCACTGGCTTCCAGTTGAAGCTCGGAGCTGTGAGGGAACGGCACCTCATCCTCAGGCTCTGATCTACCCTACATCCAAACAAGGGCATCTGCTTCATCTACCACTGGCCTGCTCATCTCCCTACCACTGAGGAAGTACCAGTTCCCGCTCAGCCCAGTCAAAACTGTTCGCTGCACTGGCCCCCAATCTGGAACAAACTCCTCTACCACGCCAGGACAGCATCAATCTCCACCTTCCGGAGACACCTGAAACCCCATCTCTTCAAGGAATACCTAGGATAGGCTAATCTAAGTAATCCTTCTCTCTCCCCCAACAAGATTTAGATGCAAGTGGCTGTTCACTGGTTGTCATAAGGTGTATGCACCAATTTGTATCGCTCTGGATAAGAGCGTCTGCTTAAATGTAAATGTAAATCTATTCCCTCCCTCCCGCCATCCCATGCTCAAATGTCCCTCTCTTCCAATATGCAAATTCTGCAATCCAGATTTTGATTGGCTTGGAGGAAGTGGACTGTTTTCCACCAGTGTGTTATTTACAGAACATCCTGCATTTAATACAGCTTTGTGGTATCAGTGGTGCTAAGCTGGTTAGATCCATGACCGTGTTTATGACATAGATCAAAGACAGGGAAACACTGTCTCCTGCCCACAGCCCAATCAGATCAAAGCACTGGCAACGACTGCCATGATCACAACAAGGGCAGGCTTCCTGGAAATCATAGATCACACGTTACACGTTGATGCCACACTGGAGATTCAAAGACAGCGGATCCAATCAGAGAGAGTCTGGCTCTCCCCCACAGTGAATCCTAATCATAGATCAAAGACTGGGGAAACACTGGCTCTCCCTCCCCAGTGATCTAATCATAGATCAAAGACAAAACTGCTTCTCCTGCCCACAGTGATCCTAATCATAACAAAGACAGGGGAAACACTGGCTCTCCTGCCCACAGTGATCTAATCATAGATCAAAGACAGGGAAACACTGGCTCTCCTCCATCCCTCCTAATCATAGATCAAAGACAGGGAAACACTGGCTCTCCTGCCCACAGTGATCAATCATAGATCAAAGACCTCACTGGCTCTCCGCCCATCCCATAGATCAAAGACAAATGTCCCTGTGTGATCCAATCATAGATCAAAGACTGGGGAAACACTGGCTTCCTGATTGGATCTAATCATAGATCAAAGACGGGGAAACACTGGCTCTCCAGCCATGATTAATCATTAAAGACGGGAAACATGGCTCTGCATCCTAATCATAGATCAAAGACGGGGAAACACTGGCTCTCCCGCCCAAGTGATCCTAATCATAGATCAAAGACAGAAACACTGGCTCTCCCGCCCACAGTGATCCTAATCATAGATGGTGGCTCTCCAGTGATCCTAATCATAGATCAAAGACCGGGGAACACTGGCTCTCCCGCCCACAGTGATCCTAATCATAGATCAAAGACAGGGGAAACACTGGCTCTCCTGCCCACAGTGATCCTAATCATAGATCAAAGACAGGGAAACACTGGCTCTCCTGCCCACAGTGATCCTAATCATAGATCAAAGACAGGGGAAACACTGGCTCTCCTGCCCACAGTGATCCTAATCATAGATCAAAGACCGGGGAAACACTGGCTCTCCTGCCCACAGTGATCCTAATCATAGATCAAAGACAGGGGAAACACTGGCTCTCCCGCCCACAGTGATCCTAATCATAGATCAAAGACAGGGGAAACACTGGCTCTCCCGCCCACAGTGATCCTAATCATAGATCAAAGACAGGGGAAACACTGGCTCTCCTGCCCACAGTGATCCTAATCATAGATCAAAGACAGGGGAAACACTGGCTCTCCCGCCCACAGTGATCCTAATCATAGATCAAAGACAGGGGAAACACTGGCTCTCCCGCCCACAGTGATCCTAATCATAGATCAAAGACAGGGGAAACACTGGCTCTCCTGCCCACAGTGATCCTAATCATAGATCAAAGACGGGGGAAACACTGGCTCTCCTGCCCACAGTGATCCTAATCATAGATCAAAGACAGGGGAAACACTGGCTCTCCTGCCCACAGTGATCCTAATCATAGATCAAAGACCGGGGAAACACTGGCTCTCCTGCCCACAGTGATCCTAATCATAGATCAAAGACAGGGGAAACACTGGCTCTCCTGCCCACAGTGATCCTAATCATAGATCAAAGACCGGGGAAACACTGGCTCTCCTGCCCACAGTGATCCTAATCATAGATCAAAGACCGGGGAAACACTGGCTCTCCTGCCCACAGTGATCCTAATCATAGATCAAAGACGGGGGAAACACTGGCTCTCCCGCCCACAGTGATCCTAATCATAGATCAAAGACAGGGGAAACACTGGCTCTCCTGCCCACAGTGATCCTAATCATAGATCAAAGACGGGGAAACACTGGCTCTCCTGACACTGGCTCTCCCCCACAGTGATCCTAATCATAGATCAAAGACAGGGGAAACACTGGCTCTCCTGCCCACAGTGATCCTAATCATAGATCAAAGACTGGGAAACACTGGCTCTCCCGCCCACAGTGATCCTAATCATAGATCAAAGACGGGGAAACACTGGCTCTCCCGCCCACAGTGATCCTAATCATAGATCAAAGACAGGGGAAACACTGGCTCTCCTGCCCACAGTGATCCTAATCATAGATCAAAGACGGGGAAACACTGGCTCTCCTGCCCACAGTGATCCTAATCATAGATCAAAGACAGGGAAACACTGGCTCTCCTGCCCACAGTGATCCTAATCATAGATCAAAGACAGGGGAAACACTGGCTCTCCTGCCCACAGTGATCCTAATCATAGATCAAAGACAGGGAAACACTGGCTCTCCCGCCCACAGTGATCCTAATCATAGATCAAAGACGGGGAAACACTGGCTCTCCTGCCCACAGTGATCCTAATCATAGATAAAAGACGGGGAAACACTGGCTCTCCTGCCCATAGATAAAAGACCGGGACAGTGATCCTAATCATAGATCAAAGACGGGGAAACACTGGCTCTCCCGCCCACAGTGATCCTAATCATAGATCAAAGACAGGGGAAACACTGGCTCTCCTGCCCACAGTGATCCTAATCATAGATCAAAGACGGGGGAAACACTGGCTCTCCTGCCCACAGTGATCCTAATCATAGATCAAAGACAGGGGAAACACTGGCTCTCCTGCCCACAGTGATCCTAATCATAGATCAAAGACTGGGGAAACACTGGCTCTCCTGCCCACAGTGATCCTAATCATAGATCAAAGACAGGGGAAACACTGGCTCTCCTGCCCACAGTGATCCTAATCATAGATCAAAGACAGGGGAAACACTGGCTCTCCTGCCCACAGTGATCCTAATCATAGATCAAAGACGGGGGAAACACTGGCTCTCCTGCCCACAGTGATCCTAATCATAGATCAAAGACAGGGGAAACACTGGCTCTCCTGCCCACAGTGATCCTAATCATAGATCAAAGACAGGGGAAACACTGGCTCTCCTGCTCTCCTGATTCCTGGGCTCACTGTCTTTCTGTCCCTCCCTCTTGCTTATATTCCTTTTTCTCACTCTCTCCATCCCTCTACCAGTCTGTCTCTCCTCTGGTCAACCTTTATTTTGTGGTGTACTTCAGAAGGCTCTCAGAGGCTGTGATCTCTCTCTCTCTCTCTCTGGGATAATTGTGTCCAACACGTGATAATGGGAAGATCGGGAGACTTATCTCTCTCTCTCTCGCCTCTTTTACCTGTCCTCCTCCATTCTGGTTTGTGTTTCCACATTTCCCCAGTCCTACAGTCCCACGGGTGTATCCCTCCTCTCTATAGCACTCTGCTCATACATAATGCTCATTGGAAATTCACACCTAAATCAGAGATTTGAGAGTTCATTCACACTCTGCTTTTCTCTCGGTCCACTATCTTTCGATCCCTACGCGAATTGTCTTCAATTTCCCTCACTCTATAGCTTTTCCCCATTTTACATGACGTCTCCCGATCTTCCCATTTTCACATGTTGGCAACAATTATCCCACTGAGAGGTGAAAGATGGAGAAAGATAATCTAGCTTGAGGTAGTGAGGTTGAGTCAGTGTTTGTACAGATGTAGGGTCTTACATGTGAGCCAGTTTGCTACAGCAGGGAAATCCTACAGCAACAGGAAATGTGAATTATTACGTGGATTGTAAATTAATGGATATTTTTGTAGGGGGTGATACTTTTTTTGTGAGGGAAAATCAAGCCTGAAATTTCAAAGTAGAAATTCCAAATTCAGAAGCCTTTTCCAAAGCTCAAATACAACCACTATCCATTTAAAATGTCCTGCATTGCAGGAAAGTTCTGCAACAGCGTGATGAAATGAAGATCCCCCATCTGTATGTAAGTTAGTGTGTGTCATCATGTGTATGTGTGAATGTACAGTACGTAGATTTTCAGTGAATGCACATTGGACGTCCATTACGCATGTGTGTGGTGTGCACGCGCATGTGTGTGGTGTGCACGCGCATGTGTGTGGTGTGCACGCGCATGTGTGTGTGACTTACGCGCAAGGCAGAGCAGGAGCAGGGCACGCAGGGAGAGGGAGAGGGGGGTGGGGAGGAGGAGAGATCTCGGGCCAGGCCTCATTGTGTATTGAGCCTCAGTAGCTGTCTGATCAATGCTTCCTCTGTGACACAGGACACAGGCGCCGTACAACACAGCAGAGCAGAGCACAGCAGAGCACAGCAGAGCACAGCAGAGCACAGCAGAGCACAACTAGGGCTGCAGTGACACACAACAAAGCCGGGTTTTACCAGTACACAACACACACGATTCTTCAGAGCTGCAGTCTTTTGATAAAACACCACCGATCTAACATCACCACAGCGTCGATCTAGAATGTCTTACAACGTTGCTACTAACTATCAGCACACAATTAGCCAAATGACTGTCTGCCAACCGAGCTGCTCTGCTGTGTAGGACTACATAACTAAACATCAAATCAATGGAGCAAAGCAATGATACAAACCAACAGGCTAGAACCACTCAAATGGAAAACCACAGACCAGAATCCCAACACCAAACAAACCAATATCTTTACTCTACATCAGCCAGACAGACACATCGGAGTAAACCATCTGAAACAGGTCATTATACTGTTCCTGTACCCATATCTCTCAACTCGGGCTCCATCCCCACACATGATACTTTTGACAACACAAACACGTCATTAGCTAAATTGTCTCCCACGGTTCGATATCACACATCACCGTCTCCAACTGTGATGGTAACTGCTTTACAAATGACTACAGTCTCCCTGTGTGATATAAACACCCTACAGGATCACACGTATAGCATTACTCTATAGGCTACATCTCTCTCTCTATTCGTCCCACTGTAGAGATGTAACGTGTATGTATGTCCTCTCTCTGTATGTTTATACAGGATCACAATGTCTCTCTCTGCTGCACACGGCTGCTTCCAGTCACTATGTTCAGTCCCTGTGTTGAGTCTCGTGTTCACCGCCCGCTCCGTCAGTGAGCTCAGTTCAGCTGCTGCGGTCCGTGTGGAGTTGGTTGTTGGTTCTGATTGGCGGCTCCTAATGCAGCAGCGGCGAGGGCCCGGCCCGGAGAGCGTATATCTTACTGAGGGTAACCGGACTGCAGCACACACCTCGCTGAACACTGTCTGATTGAGGAGAACAGTGGTGTCATCCCCAGATTGCTACAAAGTCTGCCTTCTGTCTGCAATTAGCCAGTCAATGCTACCACTACCGCACTGTGGGCCCTGGCACTGTCAATACTACCACTACCCACCGTGGGCCCTGGCACTGTCAATGGCACTGAAGTAGCATGGAACCTCCAAGTCCCTAACAGCAACCACACCAGAACCTGACAGCAAGGAAATTGCTCTGTGCTCTCTGTCGTTGTAGCTCGGAAAGGATATTGTCCCTCTGATCCAAACAAAGTAGATTCCGTGTTTTCTCTTCTTGTCTCATCCCCCTCTCTCGTTGTGGTTGTTGTGTTATCTTGTCATTCCCTCTCTCTCTATCCTCAGTCAGGTCAATATAGTGGGCCAGTGCTTTAGTTTCTGGTTGTTTCCTCTTCCTCCTCCTCTTCCGCTCTGTCGTTCAGTACATGTTCAGTATATGTTCAGTATATCCCAGAGTAGTGTCAGCTGTCTATCTGTCCGCCTGTGTCTGGTTTATATAACCCCTGTTCTCCTCCCACAGCCTGCCTGCATCCACTCTCTATCAGTGTGTGTTAGTCCGTGGATGCATATTTAGCATTTTAGTTATTTTGTGAAGGTTTGGGGTGTGGATGCGACAATGGCTGTCTTTCAGGTCAGAGAACAGTGGCTGTGTCTGTAACCGCCCAGCAGTCCATTCAGACAGGGTGTATAGCTGGGTCTGTTAAGGATGTTTAGTGGCCTTCTTCCCCTACAATCCCTCAGTTGAAACCCAGAGACAGAGAGGAAGAGAGACAAGAGAGACAGAGAGGAAGAGAGACAAACAGAGGCCTGATAGAGGTCCTCTTTGTCCAATGACCTGTTTTATAGCTGCTGTATTAAGACAGTCCATAATGGCTGCATGTGTGTGTGTCTGTATGAGTGTTTTTAGAACAGTGTGTATGCATATTATCAGAACAGTGTGTGTGCATATTATCAGAACAGTGTGTGTGTCTGTGTGCGTGTTCTCAGAACAGTGTGTGTGTCTGTATGCGTGTTCTCAGAACAGTGTGTGTGTCTGTATGCGTGTTTTTAGAACAGTGTGTATGCATATTATCAGAACAGTGTGTGTGTCTGTGTGCGTGTTCTCAGAACAGTGTGTGTGTCTGTATGCGTGTTATTAGAACAGTGTGTATGCATATTATCAGAACAGTGTGTGTGTCTGTGTGCGTGTTCTCAGAACAGTGTGTGTGTCTGTATGCGTGTTATTAGAACAGTGTTTGTGTGTCTGTATGCGTGTTATTAGAACAGTGTTTGTGTGTCTGTATGCGTGTTATTAGAACAGTGTGTGTGTGTCTGTATGCGTGTTATTAGAACAGTGTGTGTGTGTCTGTATGCGTGTTATTAGAACAGTGTGTGTGTCTGTGTGCGTGTACTCAGAACAGTGTGTGTGTCTGTATGCGTGTTATTAGAACAGTGTGTGTGTGTCTGTATGCGTGTTTTCAGAACAGTGTGTATGTATATTATCAGAACAGTGTGTGTGTCTGTATGCGTGTTATTAGAACAGTGTGTGTGTGTCTGTATGCGTGTTATTAGAACAGTGTGTGTGTCTGTATGCGTGTTTTCAGAACAGTGTGTGTGTCTGTATGCGTGTTATTAGAACAGTGTGTATGCATATTATCAGAACAGTGTGTGTGTCTGTATGCGTGTTTTCAGAACAGTGTGTGTGTCTGTATGCGTGTTATTAGAACAGTGTGTATGCATATTATCAGAACAGTGTGTGTGTCTGTGTGCGTGTACTCAGAACAGTGTGTGTGTCTGTATGCGTGTTATTAGAACAGTGTGTGTGTGTCTGTATGCGTGTTATTAGAACAGTGTGTGTGTGTCTGTATGCATGTTATTAGAACAGTGTGTGTGTCTGTATGCGTGTTTTCAGAACAGTGTGTGTGTCTGTATGCGTGTTATTAGAACAGTGTGTGTGTCTGTATGCGTGTTTTCAGAACAGTGTGTATGCATATTATCAGAACAGTGTGTGTGTCTGTATGCGTGTTTTCAGAACAGTGTGTGTGTCTGTATGCGTGTTATTAGAACAGTGTGTGTGTCTGTATGCGTGTTTTCAGAACAGTGTGTATGCATATTATCAGAACAGTGTGTGTGTCTGTATGCGTGTTTTCAGAACAGTGTGTGTGTCTGTATGTGTGTTATTAGAACAGTGTGTATGCATATTATCAGAACAGTGTGTGTGTCTGTGTGCGTGTTCTCAGAACAGTGTGTGTGTCTGTATGAGTGTTATTAGAACAGTGTGTGTGTGTCTGTATGCGTGTTTTCAGAACAGTGTGTGTTTGTCTGTATTCGTGTTTTCAGAACAGTGTGTGTGTGTGTGTCTGTATGCGTGTTTTTAGAACCTGTGTGTGTGTGTCTGTATGCGTGTTTTCAGAACAGTGTGTGTGTCTGTATGCGTGTTATTAGAACAGTGTGTGTGTGTCTGTATGCGTGTTTTCAGAACAGTGTGTGTGTGTCTGTATGCGTGTTTTCAGAACAGTGTGTGTGTGTCTGTATGCATGTTTTCAGAACAGTGTGTGTGTGTCTGTATGCGTGTTTTCAGAACAGTGTGTATGTATATTATCAGAACAGTGTGTGTGTCTGTATGCGTGTTCTCAGAACAGTGTGTGTGTATATTATCAGAACAGTGTGTGTGTCTGTATGCGTGTTCTCAGAACAGTGTGTGTGTATATTATCAGAACAGTGTGTGTGTCTGTATGCGTGTTCTCAGAACAGTGTGTATGTATATTATCAGAACAGTGTGTGTGTCTGTACGTGTGTTCTCTGAATCAAATCAAATCAAAGGGAATTTATCACGCGCACCGAATACAGCAGGTGTAGAAATAAAACAACAGTAAAAAGACAGGCTATATACAGTAGCGAGGCTATAAAAGTAGCGAGTCCGGGCAGCCATTTGATTACATGTTCAGGAGTCCTTATGGCTTGGGGTTAAAAACTTTTGAGAAGCCTTTTTGTCTTAGACTTGGCACTCCGGTACTGCTTGCCATGTGGTAGTAGAGAGAACAGTCTATGACTGGGGTGGCTGGGGTCTTTGACAATTTTTAGGGCCTTCCTCTGACACCGCCTGGTGTAGAGGTCCTGGACGGCAGGCAGCTTAGCCCCAATGATGTACGGGGCCGTCCGCACTATCCTCTGTAGTGCCTTGCAGTCGGAGGCTGAGCAGTTTCCAGGTAGTGATACAACCAGTGATACAACCAGTGCTCTCAATGTTGCAGTTGTAGAACCTTTTGAGGATCTGAGGACCCATGCCAAATCATTTTATTTTCCTGAGAGGGAATAGGCTTTGTCGTGTCCTCTTCATGACTGTCTTGGTGTGTTTGTTGATGTGGACACCAAGGAACCTGAAGCTCTCAACCTGCTCCACTACAGCCCCGACGATGAGAATGGGGGCGTGCTCAGTCCTCCTTTTCCTGTAGTCCACAATCATCTCCTTAGTCTTGGTTACGTTGAGGGATAGGTTGTTATTCTGGCACCACCCGGCCAGGTCTCTGACCTCCTCCCTATAGGCTGTCTTTATGCGTGTTATTAGAACAGTGTGTGTGTCTGTATGCATGTTCTCAGAACAGTGTGTGTGTGTGTGTGTGTTTGGTACCATGTTCGTGTTTTCATGCCATTGTGAGCATGTGACCGTGGCTCCTGTTGATGTCAGTAAGTGCTTGATGAGACTGTAAATACACTCTGTTTCTCCCAGTCTTTAACACATTAATGAGACATACAGTGGGGCAAAAAAGTATTTAGTCAGCCACCAATTGTGCAAGTTCTCCCACTTAAAAAGATGAGAGAGGCCTGTAATTTTCATCATAGGTACACTTCAACTATGACAGACAAAATGAGGGAAAAAAATCCAGAAATCACATTGTAGGATTTTTAATGAATTATGGTGGAAAATAAGTATTTGGTCACCTATAAACAAGCAAGATTTCTGGCTCTCACAGACCTGTAACTTCTTCATTAAGAGGCTCCTCTGTCCTCCACTCGTTACCTGTATTAATGGCACCTGTTTCAACTTGTTATCAGTATAAAAGACACCTGTCCACAACCTCAAACGGTCACACTCCAAACTCCACTATGGCCAAGACCAAAGAGCTGTCAAAGACACCAGAAACAAAATTGTAGACCTGCACCAGGCTGGGAAGACGGAATCTGCAATAGGTAAGCAGCTTGGTTTGAAGAAATCAACTGTGGGAGCAATTATTAGGAAATGGAAGACATACAAGACTGCTGATAATCTCCCTCGATCTGGGGCTCCACGCAAGATCTCACCCTGTGGGGTCAAAATGATCACAAGAACGGTGAGCAAAAATCCCAGAACCACATGGGGGGACCTAGTGAATGACCTGTAGAGAGCTGGGACCAAAGTAACAAAGCCTACCATCAGCAAGGGCATTGAAGATGAAACGTGGCTGGGTCTTTCAGCATGACAATGATCCCAAACACACCGCCCGGGAAACGAAGGAGTGGCTTCGTAAGAAGCATTTCAAGGTCCTGGAGTTGCCGAGCCAGTCTCCAGATCTCAACCCCATAGAAAATCTTTGGAGGGAGTTGAAAGTCCGTGTTACCCAGCAACAGCCCCAAAACATCACTGCTCTAGAGGAGATATGCATGGAGGAATGGGCCAAAATACCAGCAACAGTGTGTGAAAACCTTGTGAAGACTTACAGAAAACGTTTGACCTCTGTCATTGCCAACAAAGGGTATATAACAAAGTATTGAGATAAACTTTTGTTATTTTCCACCATAATTTGCAAATAAATTAATAAAAAATCCTACAATGTGATTTTCTGGATTTTTTCCCCTCATTTTGTCTGTCATAGTTGAAGTGTACCTATGATGAAAATTACAGGCCTCTCTCATCTTTTTAAGTGGGAGAACTTGCACAATTGGTGGCTGAATGAATACTTTTTTGACCCACTGTACATGTATGCCTCTAAGAAATCACAGGGTTTGCACACAGTAGGCTAGTCATTTTCTACTCCATCTGTCATAACACAAATGTATATTTGTTCTACATGACATTCAGGGGTTAACCTTTTACTGCAGTGGGCTAAGTCAGGGTCAGAAATAAAAGTATACATCTCACACATATGGTTATGGACTGAAGTGCCATGTCAGATATAGAGTTGAAATGTATTCCATTTTGAGTTTTAATCCCAATATTACACCTTAAATACATCACAGAAAACTGAATTATAACGAAACCTTTTGACATAGAAACACTTGATTTTTTTGGTGCAAAAAAAGAACAACGTTTATTAAATGAGGAAATTTGGAAAAATATGAAAAGCATTCAACCCATGAGGCCACTAGGTCATTTGACTGCATGGAAGTGAGACATGCCTTACCTAAGGGCACAACAGCATATGGTACCTTGGATTGCAAGGTGACATTTTCCTTGGCTACATCTCCACCTCTCTAACCACTAGGATACTACTGACCACCCCTAGGCCAGGTCGAGCATGCAGTTACTCACCATAACCAAGTCCAAAACACCCCTCTGCAAAACCACTGGGGAGGAAAACATTCCACAGTGTTATGCTGTGTTGTACTAACTAAATGTGAGTCGGCTACTGCCCCCACCAGTACCTCACTGCTCCAGTCCCTGAACAGTTCAGATGAACCTCCCTCTGTCACAAACCATATTCATTTTCCACACAACACTAATGTATTCAATTAGACATGCTCTCGCATTATGATACAGTCATCTGTGTGTGTGTGTGTCTACTAGTGCGTGTGCAAGTGTGTATGTACGTGTGTGTTTTGTCGCAGTGTGCGGAAAGCCAATGCTGTCCCCATCCCTCTCCCCCAGTTCCTCGTCCAAATCAAATGTGTTATGGGCTTCATTGTCAACACAATGGAATAAGTGTTGCCAAAGCACTTAAGGGGCTTAAATCAGCGGTGTGGTGAAAATATTAAGCACTCCAACATCCTTCCACGGTTCCCCGGCTGCTTAAGCATGGCGGTGAGGTCACCTCCAGCATTTAATACCGTAGATATTAAAAGAGTAAGTGCTCTCACTACCATGGATACACTACCTGTACGGAGGCAGGCAGCGCCCGTGGCGGAGCATGGTGTGTGTGTGTGTGTGTGTGTGTGTGTGTGTGTGTGTGTGTGTGTGTGTGTGTGTGTGTGTGTGTGTGTGTGTGTGTGTGTGTGTGTGTGTGTGTGTGGTAGGGGGTTGTGGGATATCTCTGAATCAGCAGTTGGGGCTGGTTCTGGCTGAGTGTCTGATGCACAAGATCCTATCAGTTTATCTGTGATAAAATGTCTCTTCTGTCCTTAAGGCTGTTCTTGGTAAAAATGGAAGTTCTCCCATAAGATGATTGGTGTGTGTGTGTGTGAGTGTGAGTGTGTGCGTGAGTGTGAGTGTGAGTGTGTGATACAGTAACTCTGTAGGAGGAAGGAGGTGTAGGGGTTTGTTACTTGGTGATTGGAGATGGAGCGAGGAGAGAGTGAGAGGGGGAACTGTCTCTTTGTATGTGTGTGAGAGTGAGAGGGGAACTGTCTCTGTATGTGTGTGAGAGTGAGAGGGGAACTGTCTCTTTGTATGTGTGTGAGAGTGAGAGGGGAACTGTCTCTTTGTATGTGTGTGAGAGTGAGAGGGGAACTGTCTCTTTGTATGTGTGTGAGAGTGAGAGGGGAACTGTCTCTTTGTATGTGTGTGAGAGTGAGAGGGGGACTGTCTATTTGTATGTGTGTGAGAGTGAGAGGGGAACTGTCTCTTTGTATGTGTGTGAGAGTGAGAGGGGGACTGTCTATTTGTATGTGTGTGAGAGTGAGAGGGGAACTGTCTCTTTGTATGTGTGTGAGAGTGAGAGGGGAACTGTCTCTATGTGTGTGTGTGAGAGTGAGAGGGGGACTGTCTCTTTGTATGTGTGTGAGAGTGAGAGGGGAACTGTCTCTTTGTATGTGTGTGAGAGTGAGAGGGGAACTGTCTCTTTGTATGTGTGTGAGAGTGAGAGGGGGACTGTCTCTTTGTATGTGTGTGAGAGTGAGAGGGGAACTGTCTCTTTGTATGTGTGTGAGAGTGAGAGGGGGACTGTCTCTTTGTATGTGTGTGAGAGTGAGAGGGGGACTGTCTCTTTGTATGTGTGTGAGAGTGAGAGGGGGACTGTCTCTTTGTATGTGTGTGAGAGTGAGAGGGGAACTGTCTCTTTGTATGTGTGTGAGAGTGAGAGGGGGACTGTCTCTTTGTATGTGTGTGAGAGTGAGAGGGGAACTGTCTCTTTGTATGTGTGTGAGAGTGAGAGGGGAACTGTCTCTTTGTATGTGTGTGAGAGTGAGAGGGGAACTGTCTCTTTGTATGTGTGTGAGAGTGAGAGGGGGACTGTCTCTATGTGTGTGTGTGAGAGTGAGAGGGGGACTGTCTCTATGTGTGTGTGTGAGAGTGAGAGGGGGACTGTCTCTATGTGTGTGTGTGAGAGTGAGAGGGGGACTGTCTCTTTGTATGTGTGTGAGAGTGAGAGGGGGACTGTCTCTATGTGTGTGTGTGTGTGTGTGTGTGTGTGTGTGTGTGTGTGTGTGTGTGTGTGTGTGTGTGTGTGTGTGTGTGTGTGTGTGTGTGTGTGTGTGTGTGTGTGTGTGTGTGTGTGTGTGTGTGTGTGTGTGTGTGTGTGTGTGTGTGTGTGTGTGTGTGTGTGTGTGTGTGTATGACGTGCGTGTGTGAGCATGCACATACATGAGTGTGTGTCTATGCCTAAGCACATACATCACATGACAGTCCCCACCTCTCTCTGTTGTTTGTCTCTCTCTCTCTACAGCCACAGCTCCAGCTAATGTTAACTCTGCTCCTGCAGCCATGATGTAATCCAACACGTTCTCTGTCAACTGCCCTCATTAGAAAAGTCAGCAACACAGTGTATGGATACTACTAAACCCTGCATTTAACAGCCACTACTCAGCCTGTACACCACAACACATCGATCCTAGTCTACATGGCAATTGAAGAAGATCTGCTGCAGTCAAAGCAGCAGGTTTAATCCAGAGCTCCAACAACTCCTCTAGTGTGAGGTGTTATCTGTCCACACAGAGAAACCTGTGGTGAGGCTGCCTGGTTATCCCTGTTCTACCTACCATCCTGAGGTGAGCTAAGCTTCTCCACCGTCTGAGCTGGGCAGACAGGCCAGTGTGCTGTGTGTGTCAGGGCCAATGCTTATGTTGCCGACTGAGGAGTGCCTTTGTGTTGCTGCGTGCTACATGGTGTGTGACGTAGCTGGTAGTGGTCGAGGGTGGGTTCATTGTGGTGTGTGACGTAGCTGGTAGAGGGTCGAGGGTGGGTTCATTGTGGTGTGTGACGTAGCTGGTAGTGGTCGAGGGTGGGTTCATTGTGGTGTGTGACGTAGCTGGTAGGAGTCGAGGGTGGGTTCATTGTGGTGTGTGATGTAGCTGGTAGTGGTCGAGGGTGGGTTCATTGTGGTGTGTGACGTAGCTGGTAGTGGTCGAGGGTGGGTTCATTGTGGTGTGTGACGTAGCTGGTAGGGAGTCGAGGGTGGGTTCATTGTGGTGTGTGACGTAGCTGGTAGAGGGTCGAGGGTGGGTTCATTGTGGTGTGTGACGTAGCTGGTAGGGGGTCGAGGGTGGGTTCATTGTGGTGTGTGACGTAGCTGGTAGGGGGTCGAGGGTGGGTTCATTGTGGTGTGTGACGTAGCTGGTAGAGGGTCGAGGGTGGGTTCATTGTGGTGTGTG
The DNA here is from genome assembly GCF_023373465.1 of Oncorhynchus keta. Lineage (NCBI taxonomy): Eukaryota > Metazoa > Chordata > Actinopteri > Salmoniformes > Salmonidae > Oncorhynchus > Oncorhynchus keta. The sequence goes on along the minus strand of NC_068451.1, from coordinate 22,836,584 downwards.
ACGTAGCTGGTAGAGGGTCGAGGGTGGGTTCATTGTGGTGTGTGACGTAGCTGGTAGAGGGTCGAGGGTGGGTTCATTGTGGTGTGTGACGTAGCTGGTAGGGGGTCGAGGGTGGGTTCATTGTGGTGTGTGACGTAGCTGGTAGGGGGTCGAGGGTGGGTTCATTGTGGTGTGTGACGTAGCTGGTAGAGGGTCGAGGGTGGGTTCATTGTGGTGTGTGACGTAGCTGGTAGGGGGTCGAGTGGGTTCGAGGGTGGGTTCATTGTGGTGTGTGACGTAGCTGGTAGGGGTCGAGGGTGGGTTCATTGTGGTGTGTGACGTAGCTGGTAGGGGGTCGAGGGTGGGTTCATTGTGGTGTGTGACGTAGCTGGTAGGGGGTCGAGGGTGGGTTCATTGTGGTGTGTGACGTAGCTGGTAGGGGGTCGAGGGTGGGTTCATTGTGGTGTGTGACGTAGCTGGTAGGGGGTCGAGGGTGGGTTCATTGTGGTGTGTGACGTAGCTGGTAAGGGGTCGAGGGTGGGTTCATTGTGGTGTGTGACGTAGCTGGTAGTGGTCGAGGGTGGGTTCATTGTGGTGTGATGTAGCTGGTAGGGGTCGAGGGTGGGTTCATTGTGGTGATAGATGTAACTGGTAGAGGGTCGAGGGTGGGTTCTTTGTGGTGTGTGACATAGCTGGTAGGGGTCGAGGGTGGGTTCATTGTGGTGATAGATGTAGCTGGTAGAGGGTCGAGGGTGGGTTCATTGTGGTGTGTGACGTAGCTGGTATTTGTCGAGGGTGGGTTCATTGTGGTGTGTGACGTAGTTGGTAAGGGTCGAGGATGGGTTCATTGTGGTGTGTGACGTAGCTGGTAGTGGTCGAGGGTGGGTTCATTGTGGTGTGTGACGTAGTTGGTAAGGGTCGAGGGTGGGTTCATTGTGGTGGGTGACGTAGCTGGTAGGTGTTGAGGTTGGGTTCATTGTGGTGTGTGACGTAGCTGGTAGGGGTCGAGGGTGGGTTCATTGTGGTGGGTGACGTAGCTGGTAGGGGTCGAGGTTGGGTTCATTGTGGTGTGTGACGTAGCTGGTAGGTGTCGAGGGTGGGTTCATTGTGGTGTGTGACGTAGCTGGTAGGGGCCGAGGGCGGGTTCATTGTGGTGTGTGACGTAGCTGGTAGGGGTCGAGGGTGGGTTCATTGTGGTGTGCTAACCAGGAGGTGGGTGAGTAGTTGTTTATTTTCACTGGGTCTTGGTATGCCACCTCTGCAGGGTACACTTGCCAACACCTTGCCCCCATTCTGCCAATTCGGAGCCAAGTTACTAATGTGATAATATCTCTGTGGATGATATCATCTTTCCTTTCTCTGACTGCCTCAATGGACTTCTTTATCACTCTATCGCCATCTCTTCCCCTCAGTCTCTCTCTCTCGCTCTGTCTCTCTCTCTCTCTCTGAAAATCACAGACTCATCAGTTTCCTGGCCCTGTTCCTGACGGGTGAACTCGCAAGGAGAATATTAACGAACCTCCTCGGCCAATTAACACCTAGCTCACATAACAACCTTTATACCGCCAAACACGCACGCACACACACATGCTGTGCCGAGGAGTAAAGGAACAGAGAGAGAGGGACACTTACAGAGTGTGGAGAGAGAAAGAAAGAGAGAGAGAAGGAAAGAGAGCGAGAGAGTTAATTTGGCCTTACCGACCTTATAGCTGTGACATACTAATGCGGGAAGGTTAACAGTATGCATATACAGTATACACACACACACACACACACACACACACACACACACACACACACACACACACACACACACACACACACACACACACACACACACACACACACACACACACACACAGCGAACAAACACCATAGCAATAAACTATAACACATGTCCAGAGACAGACAGGCAGAGAGACCAGGTTAAGGGATGGACAGATGAGAGAGACGAGTGTGAATGATAATGACAGAGGAGAGAGAGGAGGGTGAATGATAATGACAGAGGAGAGAGGAGGGTGAATGATAATGACAGAGGAGAGAGAGGAGTGTGAATGATAATGACAGAGGAGAGAGAGAGGAGTGTGTATGATAATGACAGAGGAGAGAGAGGAGTGTGAATGATAATGACAGAGGAGAGAGAGGAGGGTGAATGATAATGACAGAGGAGAGAGGAGGGTGAATGATAATGACAGAGGAGAGAGAGGAGTGTGAATGATAATGACAGAGGAGAGAGAGGAGTGTGTATGATAATGACAGAGGAGAGAGAGGAGGGTAAATGATAATGACAGAGGAAAGAGAGGAGGGCAAATGATAATGACATAGGAGACAGGAGTGTGAATGATAATGACAGATGAGAGAGAGGAGTGTGAATGATAATGACAGAGGAGAGACAGGAGTGTGTATGATAATGACAGAGGAGAGAGATGAGTGTGTATGATAATGACAGAGGAGAGAGAGGAGTGTGTATGATAATGACAGAGAAGAGAGAGGAGTGTGAATGATAATGACAGAGGGGAGAGGAGTGTGCATGATAATGACAGAGGAGAGAGAGGAGTGTGAATGATAATGACAGAGGAGAGAGATTAGTGTGAATGGTAATGACAGAGGAGAGAGAGGAGGGTGAATGATAATGACAGAGGAGAGAGAGGAGTGTGTATGATAATGACAGAGGAGAGAGAGGAGTGTGAATGATAATGACAGAGGAGAGAGAGGAGTGTGAATGATAATGACAGAGGAGAGAGATGAGTGTGAATGATAATGACAGAGGAGAGATAGGAGGGTGAATGATAATGACATAGGAGACAGAGGAGTGTGTATGATAATGACAGAGGAGACAGAGGAGTGTGTATGATAATGACAGAGGAGAGAGGAGTGTGTATGATAATGACAGAGGAGAGAGAGGAGTGTGTATGATAATGACAGAGGAGAGACAGGAGTGTGTATGATAATGACAGAGGAGAGACAGGAGTGTGTATGATAATGACAGAGGAGAGACAGGAGTGTGTATGATAATGACAGAGGAGAGAGAGGAGTGTGTATGATAATGACAGAGGAGAGAGAGGAGTGTGTATGATAATGACAGAGGAGAGAGAGGGGTGTGTGTGATAATGACAGAGGAGAGACAGGAGTGTGTATGATAATGACAGAGGAGAGAGAGGAGTGTGTATGATAATGACAGAGGAGAGAGATGAGTGTGAATGGTAATGACAGAGGAGAGAGAGGAGGGTGAATGATAATGACAGAGGAGAGAGAGGAGTGTGTATGATAATGACAGAGGAGAGAGAGGAGTGTGTATGATAATGACAGAGGAGAGACAGGAGTGTGTATGATAATGACAGAGGAGAGAGAGGAGTGTGTATGATAATGACAGAGGAGAGAGATGAGTGTGTATGATAATGACAGAGGAGAGACAGGAGTGTGTATGATAATGACAGAGGAGAGAGATGAGTGTGAATGGTAATGACAGAGGAGAGAGAGGAGGGTGAATGATAATGACAGAGGAGAGAGAGGAGAGGAGAGACAGGAGTGTGTATGATAATGACAGAGGAGAGAGAGGAGTGTGTATGATAATGACAGAGGAGAGACAGGAGTGTGTATGATAATGACAGAGGAGAGAGAGGAGTGTGTATGATAATGACAGAGGAGAGAGAGGAGTGTGTATGATAATGACAGAGGAGAGACAGGAGTGTGTATGATAATGACAGAGGAGAGAGAGGAGTGTGTATGATAATGACAGAGGAGAGAGAGGAGTGTGTATGATAATGACAGAGGAGAGACAGGAGTGTGTATGATAATGACAGAGGAGAGACAGGAGTGTGTATGATAATGACAGAGGAGAGACAGGAGTGTGTATGATAATGACAGAGGAGAGACAGGAGTGTGTATGATAATGACAGAGGAGAGAGAGGAGTGTGTATGATAATGACAGAGGAGAGACAGGAGTGTGTATGATAATGACAGAGGAGAGACAGGAGTGTGTATGATAATGACAGAGGAGAGACAGGAGTGTGTATGATAATGACAGAGGAGAGACAGGAGTGTGTATGATAATGACAGAGGAGAGAGAGGAGTGTGTGTGATAATGACAGAGGAGAGAGAGGAGTGTGTATGATAATGACAGAGGAGAGACAGGAGTGTGTATGATAATGACAGAGGAGAGACAGGAGTGTGTATGATAATGACAGAGGAGAGACAGGAGTGTGTATGATAATGACAGAGGAGAGACAGGAGTGTGTATGATAATGACAGAGGAGAGACAGGAGTGTGTATGATAATGACAGAGGAGAGACAGGAGTGTGTATGATAATGACAGAGGAGAGACAGGAGTGTGTATGATAATGACAGAGGAGAGACAGGAGTGTGTATGATAATGACAGAGGAGAGACAGGAGTGTGTATGATAATGACAGAGGAGAGAGAGGAGTGTGTATGATAATGACAGAGGAGAGAGAGGAGTGTATGATAATGACAGAGGAGAGAGAGGAGTGTGTATGATAATGACAGAGGAGAGAGAGGAGTGTGTATGATAATGACAGAGGAGAGACAGGAGTGTGTATGATAATGACAGAGGAGAGAGAGGAGTGTGTATGATAATGACAGAGGAGAGAGAGGAGTGTGTATGATAATGACAGAGGAGAGACAGGAGTGTGTATGATAATGACAGAGGAGAGACAGGAGTGTGTATGATAATGACAGAGGAGAGACAGGAGTGTGTATGATAATGACAGAGGAGAGACAGGAGTGTGTATGATAATGACAGAGGAGAGAGATGAGTGTGTATGATAATGACAGAGGAGAGAGAGACAGAGGAGTGTGTATGATAATGACAGAGGAGAGACAGGAGTGTGTATGATAATGACAGAGGAGAGACAGGAGTGTGTATGATAATGACAGAGGAGAGAGAGGAGTGTGTATGATAATGACAGAGGAGAGAGAGAGTGTGTATGATAATGACAGAGGAGAGACAGGAGTGTGTATGATAATGACAGAGGAGAGACAGGAGTGTGTATGATAATGACAGAGGAGAGACAGGAGTGTGTATGATAATGACAGAGGAGAGACAGGAGTGTGTATGATAATGACAGAAGAGAGACAGGAGTGTGTATGATAATGACAGAGGAGAGACAGGAGTGTGTATGATAATGACAGAGGAGAGACAGGAGTGTGTATGATAATGACAGAGGAGAGACAGGAGTGTCTATGATAATGACAGAGGAGAGACAGGAGTGTGTATGATAATGACAGAGGAGAGACAGGAGTGTGTATGATAATGACAGAGGAGAGACAGGAGTGTGTATGATAATGACAGAGGAGAGACAGGAGTGTGTATGATAATGACAGAGGAGAGAGAGGGTGTGTATGACAGAGGAGAGACAGGAGTGTGTATGATAATGACAGAGGAGAGACAGGAGTGTGTATGATAATGACAGAGGAGAGAGAGGAGTGTGAATGATAATGACAGAGGAGAGAGAGGAGTGTGTATGATAATGACAGAGGAGAGAGAGGAGTGTGTATGATAATGACAGAGGAGAGAGAGGAGTGTGTATGATAATGACAGAGGAGAGAGAGGAGGGTGTATGATAATGACAGAGGAGAGACAGGAGTGTGTATGATAATGACAGAGGAGAGACAGGAGTGTGTATGATAATGACAGAGGAGAGACAGGAGTGTGTATGATAATGACAGAGGAGAGACAGGAGTGTGTATGATAATGACAGAGGAGAGACAGGAGTGTCTATGATAATGACAGAGGAGAGACAGGAGTGTGTATGATAATGACAGAGGAGAGACAGGAGTGTGTATGATAATGACAGAGGAGAGACAGGAGTGTGTATGATAATGACAGAGGAGAGAGAGGAGTGTGAATGATAATGACAGAGGAGAGATATGAGTGTGAATGATAATGATAATGACAGAGGAGAGATAGGAGGGTGAATGATAATGACATAGGAGACAGAGGAGTGTGTATGATAATGACAGAGGAGACAGAGGAGTGTGTATGATAATGACAGAGGAGAGAGGAGTGTGTATGATAATGACAGAGGAGAGAGAGGAGTGTGTATGATAATGACAGAGGAGAGACAGGAGTGTGTATGATAATGACAGAGGAGAGAGAGGAGTGTGTATGATAATGACAGAGGAGAGAGAGGAGTGTGTATGATAATGACAGAGGAGAGAGAGGAGTGTGTATGATAATGACAGAGGAGAGAGAGGGGTGTGTGTGATAATGACAGAGGAGAGACAGGAGTGTGTATGATAATGACAGAGGAGAGAGAGGAGTGTGTATGATAATGACAGAGGAGAGAGATGAGTGTGAATGGTAATGACAGAGGAGAGAGAGGAGGGTGAATGATAATGACAGAGGAGAGAGAGGAGTGTGTATGATAATGACAGAGGAGAGAGAGGAGTGTGTATGATAATGACAGAGGAGAGAGAGGAGTGTGTATGATAATGACAGAGGAGAGAGATGAGTGTGTATGATAATGACAGAGGAGAGACAGGAGTGTGTATGATAATGACAGAGGAGAGAGATGAGTGTGAATGGTAATGACAGAGGAGAGAGAGGAGGGTGAATGATAATGACAGAGGAGAGAGAGGAGTGTGTATGATAATGACAGAGGAGAGAGAGGAGTGTGTATGATAATGACAGAGGAGAGAGATGAGTGTGTATGATAATGACAGAGGAGAGACAGGAGTGTGTATGATAATGACAGAGGAGAGAGAGGAGTGTGTATGATAATGACAGAGGAGAGAGAGGAGTGTGTATGATAATGACAGAGGAGAGAGAGGAGTGTGTATGATAATGACAGAGGAGAGACAGGAGTGTGTATGATAATGACAGAGGAGAGACAGGAGTGTGTATGATAATGACAGAGGAGAGACAGGAGTGTGTATGATAATGACAGAGGAGAGAGATGAGTGTGTATGATAATGACAGAGGAGAGAGAGGAGTGTGTATGATAATGACAGAGGAGAGACAGGAGTGTGTATGATAATGACAGAGGAGAGACAGGAGTGTGTATGATAATGACAGAGGAGAGAGAGGAGTGTGTGTGATAATGACAGAGGAGAGAGAGGAGTGTGTATGATAATGACAGAGGAGAGACAGGAGTGTGTATGATAATGACAGAGGAGAGACAGGAGTGTGTATGATAATGACAGAGGAGAGACAGGAGTGTGTATGATAATGACAGAGGAGAGACAGGAGTGTGTATGATAATGACAGAAGAGAGACAGGAGTGTGTATGATAATGACAGAGGAGAGACAGGAGTGTGTATGATAATGACAGAGGAGAGACAGGAGTGTCTATGATAATGACAGAGGAGAGACAGGAGTGTGTATGATAATGACAGAGGAGAGACAGGAGTGTGTGTATGATAATGACAGAGGAGAGACAGGAGTGTGTATGATAATGACAGAGGAGAGAGAGGAGTGTGTATGATAATGACAGAGGAGAGAGAGGAGTGTGTATGATAATGACAGAGGAGAGAGAGGAGGGTGTATGATAATGACAGAGGAGCGAGAGGAGTGTGTATGATAATGACAGAGGAGAGACAGGAGTGTGTATGATAATGACAGAGGAGAGACAGGAGTGTGTATGATAATGACAGAGGAGAGACAGGAGTGTCTATGATAATGACAGAGGAGAGACAGGAGTGTGTATGATAATGACAGAGGAGAGACAGGAGTGTGTATGATAATGACAGAGGAGAGACAGGAGTGTGTATGATAATGACAGAGGAGAGAGAGGAGTGTGAATGATAATGACAGAGGAGAGAGAGGAGTGTGTATGATAATGACAGAGGAGAGAGAGGAGTGTGTATGATAATGACAGAGGAGAGAGAGGAGTGTGTATGATAATGACAGAGGAGAGAGAGGAGTGTGTATGATAATGACAGAGGAGAGAGAGGAGTGTGTATGATAATGACAGAGGAGAGAGAGGAGTGTGTATGATAATGACAGAGGAGAGAGAGGAGTGTGTATGATAATGACAGAGGAGAGAGAGGAGTGTGTATGATAATGACAGAGGAGAGAGAGGAGTGTGTATGACAGAAGCAGTAATGTGAAACAGAAGAGAAGGAGGCAGAGCGATGAAAGAGAGAAAAGTAGGGAATATGTTAAGAGGGATGGAGATAAAGGGAAAGCTTCCCAAGGCTGACAGAGTAGTGAGGCCTGTTTAGTAGAGGAAAGGGTGAGCAGGCTGACAGAGTAGTGAGGCCTGTTAGTAGAGGAAAGGGTGAGCAGGCTGACAGAGTAGTGAGGCCTGTTTAGTAGAGGAAAGGGTGAGCAGGCTGACAGAGTAGTGAGGCCTGTTAGTAGAGGAAAGGGTGAGCAGGCTGACAGAGTAGTGAGGCCTGTTTAGTAGAGGAAAGGGTGAGCAGGCTGACAGAGTAGTGAGCCCTGTTTAGTAGAGGAAAGGGTGAGCAGGCTGACAGAGTAGTGAGGCCTGTTTAGTAGAGGAAAGGGTGATCAGGCTGACAGAGTAGTGAGGCCTGTTTTAGTAGAGGAAAGGGTGAGTAGGCTGAGAAGGCAGGGGGCTGGTATGAGGAAAAAGTGATTGAGATGAAATCATTAGAAAGGCCTACTTGCAGAGTTCATAGAAATATGCAAATCCACTTAATTTTTCTTTGATTTTCTCAGCCGCTTTCATATCACATTATCCCTTCTTCAGTCAATCTCACATGACCACTTCCACTGTCAATCTCACATTACCCCTTCCACTGTCAATCTCACATTACACCTTCCACTGTCAATCTCACATTACCCCTTCCACTGTCAATCTCACATTACCCCTTCCACTGTCAATCTCACATGACCCCTTCCACTGTCAATCTCACATTACCCCTTCCACTGTCAATCTCACATGACCCCTTCCACTGTCAATCTCACATTCCACCTTCCACTGTCAATCTCACATGACCCCTTCCACTGTCAATCTCACATGACCCCTTCCACTGTCAATCTCACATTACCCCTTCCACTGTCAATCTCACATTACCCCTTCCACTGTCAATCTCACATTACACCTTCCACTGTCAATCTCACATTACCCCTTCCACTGTCAATCTCACATTACCCCTTCCACTGTCAATCTCACATTACCCCTTCCACTGTCAATCTCACATTACCCCTTCCACTGTCAATCTCACATTACCCCTTCCACTGTCAATCTCACATTACCCCCTTCCACTGTCAATTCCACCCCTTCCACTGTCAATCTCACATTACCCCTTCCACTGTCAATCTCACATTCCCCCTTCCACTGTCAATCTCACATTACCCCTTCCACTGTCAATCTCACATTACCCCTTCCACTGTCAATCTCACATGACCCCTTCCACTGTCAATCTCACATGACCCCTTCCACTGTCAATCTCACATTACCCCTTCCACTGTCAATCTCACATTACACCTTCCACTGTCAATCTCACATGACCCCTTCCACTGTCAATCTCACATGACCCCTTCCACTGTCAATCTCACATTACCCCTTCCACTGTCAATCTCACATTACCCCTTCCACTGTCAATCTCACATTCCACCAATTCCACTGTCAATCTCACTGTCATTACCCCTTCCACTGTCAATCTCACATTACCCCTTCCACTGTCAATCTCACATTACCCCTTCCACTGTCAATCTCACATTACCCCTTCCACTGTCAATCTCACATTACCCCTTCCACTGTCAATCTCACATTACCCCTTCCACTGTCAATCTCACATTACCCCTTCCACTGTCAATCTCACATTACCCCTTCCACTGTCAATCTCACATTACCCCTTCCACTGTCAATCTCACATTCCACCTTCCACTGTCAATCTCACATTACCCCTTCCACTGTCAATCTCACATTACCCCTTCCACTGTCAATCTCACATTACCCCTTCCACTGTCAATCTCACATTACCCCTTCCACTGTCAATCTCACATTACCCCTTCCACTGTCAATCTCACATGACCCCTTCCACTGTCAATCTCACATTACCCCTTCCACTGTCAATCTCACATTCCACCTTCCACTGTCAATCTCACATTACCTCTTCCACTGTCAATCTCACATTACCCCTTCCACTGTCAATCTCACATTCCACCTTCCACTGTCAATCTCACATTACCCCTTCCACTGTCAATCTCAATTTCACCTTCCACTGTCAATCTCACATTACCTCTTCCACTGTCAATCTCACATTACCCATTCCACTGTCAATCTCACATTCCACCTTCCACTGTCAATCTCACATTCCACCTTCCACTGTCAATCTTCCACTGTCATTACACCTTCCACTGTCAATCTCACATGACCCCTTCTACTGTCAATCTCACATTACCCCTTCCACTGTCAATCTCACATTACCCCTTCCACTGTCAATCTCACATTACCCCTTCCACTGTCAATCTCACATTACCCCTTCCACTGTCAATCTCACATTACCCCTTCCACTGTCAATCTCACATTACCCCTTCCACTGTCAATCTCACATTACCCCTTCCACTGTCAATCTCACATGACCTCTTCCACTGTCAATCTCACATGACCCCTTCCACTGTCAATCTCACATTACCTCTTCCACTGTCAATCTCACATTACCCTTTCCACTGTCAATCTCACATTACCCCTTCCACTGTCAATCTCACATTACCCCTTCCTCTGTCAATCTCACATTACCCCTTCCACTGTCAATCTCACATTACCCTTTCCACTGTCAATCTCACATTACCCTTTCCACTGTCAATCTCACATTACCCCTTCCTCTGTCAATCTCACATTACCCCTTCCACTGTCAATCTCACATTACCCCTTCCACTGTCAATCTCACAGTACCCCTTCCTCTGTCAATCTCACATTACCCCTTCCACTGTCAATCTCACATTACCCCTTCCACTGTCAATCTCACATTCCACCTTCCACTGTCAATCTCACATTCCACCTTCCACTGTCAATCTCACATTACCCCTTCCACTGTCAATCTCACATTACCCTTTCCACTGTCAATCTCACATTACCCTTTCCACTGTCAATCTCACAGTACCCCTTCCACTGTCAATCTCACATTACCCCTTCCACTGTCAATCTCACAGTACCCCTTCCACTGTCAATCTCACATTCCACCTTCCACTGTCAATCTCACATTCCACCTTCCACCACTGTCAATCAATCTCACATTCCACCTTCCACTGTCAATCTCACATTACCCCTTCCACTGTCAATCTCACATTATCCCTTCCACTGTCAATCTCACATTCCACCTTCCACTGTCAATCTCACTGTCATTCCACCTTCCACTGTCAATCTCACATGACCCCTTCCACTGTTAATCTCACATTCCACCTTCCACTGTCAATCTCACATTACCCCTCCACTGTCAATCTCACATTACCCCTTCCACTGTCAATCTCACATTACCCCTTCCACTGTCAATCTCACATTACCCCTTCCACTGTCAATCTCACATTACACCTTCCACTGTCAATCTCACATTACCCCTTCCACTGTCAATCTCACATTACACCTTCCACTGTCAATCTCACATTACACCTTCCACTGTCAATCTCACATTACACCTTCCACTGTCAATCTCACATGACCTCTTCCACTGTCAATCTCACATGACCCCTTCCACTGTCAATCTCACATTACCCCTTCCACTGTCAATCTCACATGACCCCTTCCACTGTCAATCTCACATTCCACCTTCCACTGTCAATCTCACATTACCCCTTCCACTGTCAATCTCACATTCCACCTTCCACTGTCAATCTCACATTACCCCTTCCACTGTCAATCTCACATTACCCCTTCCACTGTCAATCTCACATTACCCCTTCCACTGTCAATCTCACATTACCCCTTCCACTGTCAATCTCACATTCCACCTTCCACTGTCAATCTCACATTACCCCTTCCACTGTCAATCTCACATTACCCCTTCCACTGTCAATCTCACATTACCCCTTCCACTGTCAATCTCACATTACCCCTTCCACTGTCAATCTCACATTCCACCTTCCACTGTCAATCTCACATTCCACCTTCCACTGTCAATCTCACATTACACCTTCCACTGTCAATCTCACATGACCCCTTCCACTGTCAATCTCACATTACCCCTTCCACTGTCAATCTCACATTACCCCTTCCACTGTCAATCTCACATTACCCCTTCCACTGTCAATCTCACATTACCCCTTCCACTGTCAATCTCACATTACCCCTTCCACTGTCAATCTCACATTACCCCTTCCACTGTCAATCTCACATTACCCCTTCCACTGTCAATCTCACATGACCTCTTCCACTGTCAATCTCACATGACCCCTTCCACTGTCAATCTCACATTACCCCTTCCACTGTCAATCTCACATTACCCTTTCCACTGTCAATCTCACATTACCCCTTCCACTGTCAATCTCCCTTCCACTGTCAATCTCACAGTACCCCTTCCTCTGTCAATCTCACATTACCCCTTCCACTGTCAATCTCACATTACCCCTTCCACTGTCAATCTCACAGTACCCCTTCCTCTGTCAATCTCACATTACCCCTTCCACTGTCAATCTCACATTACCCCTTCCACTGTCAATCTCACATTACCCCTTCCACTGTCAATCTCACATTACCCCTTCCACTGTCAATCTCACATTACCCCTTCCACTGTCAATCTCACATTACCCCTTCCACTGTCAATCTCACATTACCCCTTCCACTGTCAATCTCACATTCCACCTTCCACTGTCAATCTCACATGACCCCTTCCACTGTCAATCTCACATTACCCCTTCCACTGTCAATCTCACATTCCACCTTCCACTGTCAATCTCACATGACCCCTTCTGTCAATCTTACATTACTCCTTCCACTGTCAATCTCACATTCCACCTTCCACCTTCCACTGTCAATCTCACTCTCTCTGACGCTCTCCCTCATTGTCTCTCTCTCTCTTATCACTCCTCCTCCCCCTTCCTCTTTCATTCTTATTCCTCACGATCTCACTCGCTCTCTCTATCCCACTCTCTCTCTCTCTATCCCACTCTCTCTCTCTCTATCCCTCTCTCTCTCTCTCTATCCCACTCTCTCTCTCTATCCCACTCTCTCTCTCTATCCCACTCTCTCTCTCTCTATCCCACTCTCTCTCTCTATCCCTCTCTCTCTCTCTATCCCACTCTCTCTCTCTCTATCCCACTCTCTCTCTCTCTCTATCCCACTCTCTCTCTCTCTATCCTACTCTCTCTCTCTCTCTATCCCACTCTCTCTCTCTCTCTATCCTACTCTCTCTCTCTCTATCCCACTCTCTCTCTCTCTCTATCCTACTCTCTCTCTCTCATTCTCCTTATTAAAGCAGTGTTCATTTTAATATACTGAAGTTAATATACTGTAAGTATGTCAGCTCAATTACTCACAATCTTTACATCCGAGTGGCACTGAGTAAGTCTGTATGTTTGTGTGTGTGAGTGCAGGGATTATGGATTATAAGATTCACAGTCCTTCCTAATGACAATCTGTCACCACTCTCTTTGTCACGTCTCTCACCTCTTCTCATCCCTCGCTTTGTCTTTTCATGGCCATCCAACACTGTGTCCACTCCCCTCCTCTTAACGCTCCATACAGAGGCATCATTCCAGGGGCCCTTCTCCCACCAAGGTGACCCTACCTCCCACGCGACCACTCAAAAATACTGCCACATATTTCACTACAGCTGCCTGCAACAATCTGATCTCCTGCTTGCTTTTTTCTCCCTCTCCATCTGCCTTAGGCTGTTTATCCATCTGCCTTAGGCTGTTTATCCATCTGCCTTAGGCTGTTTATCCATCCGCCTTAGGTTGTTTTATCCATCTGCCTTAGGTTGTTTTATCCATCTGCCTTAGGCTGTTTATCCATCTGCCCTAGGCTGTTTATCCATCTGCCTTTGGTTGTTTTATCCATCTGCCTTAGGTTGTTTTATCCATCTGCCTTAGGCTGTTTTATCCATCTGCCTTAGGCTGTTTTATCCATCTGCCTTAGGCTGTTTATCCATCTGCCTTAGGCTGTTTATCCATCTGCCTTAGGCTGTTTTATCCATCTGCCTTAAGCTGTTTTATCCATCTGCCTTAGGCTGTTTGGAGTCATTAATAGTGAGAAAAACACTGCTATATTTACCTACAGGTGGCAGGTAGCCTAGCGGTTAGAGCGTTGGGACTGTAACCGAAAGGTTGCTGGTTTGAATCCCTGAGCTGGTTAGGTTAAAATATCTTCCGATGTGCCCTTGAGCAAGGCACTTACCCCTAGCTGCTCCAGGGTCCCTGTCAATAACAGCTGATGCCTGGCCGTGACCACACTCTCTGAGGGCGTCTTTCATTTAATTTACATTTTATTTCACCTTTATTTAACCAGGTAGGCTAGTTGAGATGATGATCTGGCCAAGATATAGCAAAGCAGTTCAACACATTCAACAACACAGAGTTGCACATGGAATAAACAAAACATACAGTCAATAATACAATAGAGAAAGTATATATACAGTGTGTGCAAATGAGGTAGGATAAGGGGAGTGAGGCAATAAATAGCCCATAGTGGCGAAATTATTACAGTATGGCAAAGTAAACACTGGGGTGATAGATGTGCAGAAGATGAGTGTGCAAGTAGCGGTACTGGGGTGCAAAGGAGCAAAATAAAATGAAAAAATAACAAAATGGTGATGAGGTAGTTGGATGGGCTATTTACAGATTGGCTATGTACAGGTGCGGTGATTTGTGAGCTGCTCTGACAGCTGGTGCTTAAAGCTAGTGAGGGAGATATGAGTCTCCAGCTTCAGTGATTTTTGCAGTTCGTTCCAGTCATTGGCAGCAGAGAACTGGACGGAAAGGCGGCCGAAGGAGGAATTGGCTTTGGGGGTGACCATAGAGATATACCTGCTGGAGCGCTTGCTACGGGTGGGTGCTGCTATAGTGAGTAGTGAGCTGAGATGAGTCGGGGCTTTACCTGGCAACAACTTATAGATGACCTGGAGCCAATGGGTTTGGCGACGGATATGAAGCGAGGGCCAGCCAACGAGAGCGTACATGTCGCAGTGGTGGGTAGTGTATGGGGCTTTGGTGACAAAACGGATGGCACTGTGATAGACTGCATCCAATTTGCTGAGTAGAGTGTTGGAGGCTATTTTGTAAATGACATCGCCAAAGTCAAGGATCGGTAGGATAGTCAGTTGTGCTAGGTCTCGGGGGATATGCAAAAACATTTTTTTTCCAATTCACATGCATATAATACACACTTGTACATGTGTGAAATAGGACAAATGTAAGTACTTATGTAAGTAATAAGCCTCTCATCAATGCCCTTACACACTGAGAAAAACACAGTGAACGCACAGTACACACAAACCCTGTCATTCTGACTCATTGTTGTGGTGATGAGGACGTGGTGGGATGGTTCCTATCATTTCCATTTAGTCTAAAGTATAGCAGATTCCTCTGAGTGTAGGTAATGATAGTGATTACACACCTCTACCTGTGTTAGTCAATCACACACACACACACACACTGCTCAGCTGGGCACCTCCCATCACTCACATCCCCAGGCATTGGCGTACACACTTAGCTACAAATACAAATCTGTGCACACACACACTAACACAAGCACTTACAAACACGCAGACACACAAACATACACAAATATCCTTCTAACCCTTTTTCCGCAGCCAACTCCCCACACATCCATCGCCTAGCAACCTATCAGCAGACACCCTCACCTCTAGACCCCTGCCTCACGTCCTCAATGGCAGCCAATCAGGTGAGCCACTCCCTTGGGGGATACCACTGTGATCAAAAGGTAGGGGTGGGGGACTGGGTATGGTCAAACACTGAAAATGTCAGTATCTCTATCCTTCACTTTCTCTCTCGCTCTGCTTTTCATTCTCTTTCTCTCCCTCCATTTCTTTCTCGTTGCCTCTCTTTCCCCTTCTTTCCCTCACTCTCTCACCTTTCCATCATTCCTTCTACCTCACTTCCTCTCTCTCTCCCTCTCTCCCCACCCTCTCTCCTATGTATCCATGTCTATTCCTGTGCCTCAGCTGTCTTTTCCATCATCTAGATTTCTCCCTGGTGTGCTCTTCTTTTTCACCTTCCTTCACCCCTTCCCCCTTTCCCTTCTTCCTTTGCTTTCCTTGACTCTCCCTCCATCTCCATATCACTCTCCTGCTCTCCTTTCCCCCCTCCATCACACTGTCTCAGTCTTTCCCTCGCTGACTCTCTCATCCTCCTCTCAACCTCTCTCTCCTGCTCTCCCTTCCTCTCTCCGTCACACTGTCTCAGTCTTTCCCTCCCTGACTCTCTCAACCTCTCTCTTCTGCTCTCCCTTCCCCCCTCCGTCACACTGTCTCAGTCTTCCCTCCCTGATTCTCTCATCCTCCTCTCAACCTCTCTCTTCTGCTCTCCCTTCCCCTCTCCATCACACTGTCTCAGTCTTTCCCTCCCTGACTCTCTCATCCTCCTCTCAACCTCTCTCTCCTGCTCTTTCCTGCACCTTGCTCCCCCTCCCCTCTATCTTTCTCTTCTTCTCATCTCTAACACTGTCACACACTTTCTATCATAGACACCTGTTATCTTTCTCTCTGTCCCCATCTCACACCCTCTGCCTCTCTCTCTCTGCGTCACCATCTCTCTCTTAGCTCCCTCTCTCCTTTCGTCATTAGTATGTTGGCTGTGTCCTGTAGTGATTGTGGTGAGCGTTGGGCCAGAGTTCAGGGAGAGGACAGGAGGAGCATAGCAGGTGCTGGGAGGACACTGATAACACACACACAATGAGAGACACACACACAAAGAGAGTCACAGACACACACAGAAATGTGATCAGACACGCAGACAAATAATATAAACTGAGCTTGAGGCATACACACACCCACTACCACACCCAGACCACACCCTCTGCACTGGCACTAATACAATAGTATAGCAATGGTATGCTGAGTCAGGCGTCGACTCTATCTCTGTATCACTTTATCTGTTTATAATTGGTCTCTATCTCACTTGTATTCTCTGCCACACACACACACACACACACACACACACACACACACACACACACACACACACACACACACACACACACACACACACACACACACACACACACACACACACACACACACAAACACAAACACACACACACACACACACACACACACACACACACACACACACACACACACACACACACACACACACACACACACACACACACACACACACACACCATCATCATCTCTCCTGATAGGTTTCTCCCTCAGGCCAAAAGAGCCCCATATGAGCCGACCCCTGTAGTTTCTGCTGACTCTGATCTAACACACTGACACACAGAGAGAGGACAGGGGGGAGTGTGAGTGTGTGCGTGTGTCCGTGTTAGTGTGTGTGTGTTTGTGTGTGTGTGTGCGTGTGCGTGTGTGTGTGTGTGTGTGTGAGTGTGCATGTGTGCACATCTGTGAGAGAAAGGTGTGTATGTGGGAGAGTGTGTGAGAGAGAATGTGTGTGTGAAAGTCCCTGAGTCCCACAGTGCCTAAGATATCATGAAGTCTCATGCAGCTTCACTATGACACCCCATACACTCACAGAGACCAGAGATCCCTGCTGTCAGGGAGGGAGGGGGGAGGGAGAGGGGGAGAGAGAGGAGCGACAGATAAAACAGTAGATTGAGAAGGGTGAATCAGACTGAGACATCGACAGAAGTAGGGATAGACAGATCGGGAGATTTTTTATTTTACCTTTATTTTACTAGGCAAGTCAGTTAAGAACAAATTCTTATTTTCAATGACGGCCTAGGAACAGTGGGTTAACTGCCTATTCAGGGGCAGAACAACAGATTCTGTACCTTGTCAGCTCGGGGATTTGAACTTGCAACCTCCCGGTTCCTAGTCCAATGCGCTAACCACTAGGCTACCCTGCCGCTCCAATTGAGAGAGAGAGAGAGAGAAAGACATCAACAGAGAGGGTAAGAAAGAGGGGATAGCCAGGGCAATTAGAGGAAGAGAGGGAGAGAGAGTCATGGAAATATATCCCTTATCTGGAGCCCTCTGGAGGAAGGAGAGAAATGGAGAGAACGTGAGATGAGGAGGAGATGGCCATTGAAAGCTGTTTGGGCCTGAGACGTCATTAATTCCCATTGCTTTTAGCTGTGTGAGAAGTACTTTGGCAACAATGGAATCATCAGGCGCTCAGCAAGATCTGAATGGGACTGAGAAAGGAAATGGGGAGGGAGAGAGGAATGGAGAGGCAGACAGAGCAATAGAGAGAGGGTGTGGAGTGCCACAGATTGAGGTAAAGGAGGGGAGAGGGGGAAGAGAGACGAGGGAGGAGCACGTAGACCTCTGTGATGGAGAGGATTCATTCTGTTGAGGGTCATCCATTTAGAAAGGAGGCCCAGTGGGAGAGGATTCATTTTGTTGAGGGTCAACCATTTAGACAGGAGGCCCAGTGGGAGAGGATTCATTTTGTTGAGGGTCATTATTTAGTTGGGAGGGTCATCCATTTTAGAGGAGGCCCAGTGGGAGAGGATTCATTTTGTTGAGGGCCATCCATTTAGAAATTTAGGAGGCCCAGTGGGAGAGGATTATTTTGTTGAGGGCCATCCATTTAGAAAGGAGGCCCAGTGTTGAGGGCCATCCATTTAGACAGGAGGCCCAGTGGGAGAGGATTCATTTTGTTGAGGGCCATCCATTTAGACAGGAGGCCCAGTGGGAGAGGATTCATTATGTTGAGGGTCATCCATTTAGAAAGGAGGCCCAGTGGGAGAGGATTCATTTTGTTGAGGGCCATCCATTTAGACAGGAGGCCCAGTGGGAGAGGATTCATTTTGTTGAGGGCCAACCATTGAGAGGAGGCCCAGTGGGAGAGGATTCATTCTGTTGAGGGTCATCCATTTAGAAAGGAGGCCCAGTGGGAGAGGATTAATTTTGTTGAGGGCCATCCATTTAGACAGGAGGCCCAGTGGGAGAGGATTCATTTTGTTGAGGGCCATCCATTTAGACAGGAGGCCCAGTGGGAGAGGATTCATTTTGTTGAGGGCCAACCATTGAGAGGAGGCCCAGTGGGAGAGGATTATGTGTCATCTTTTGGTGTCACAACGATTAGTTATTGTCTATTCACAATCCACAGAGACAAAGGGACAGACAGAAAACATGTGTGTGTGTGTGTGTGTTTGTGTGTGTGTTTGTGTGTGTGTGTGTGAATGTGTGTTGTGTGAGTGTAAGTGGTGTGTGTGCGTGAGAGCGATTGTATGTGTAGGTGGGAGGTGTGTGTTGCTGAGAGGGAGCTTTCTGAACACACATCATAAAGACCAACATTTTCTGCAATTTATTTGTTTAAAAAAATTCTGTGGCCACTGATGTCATTGTGGAATGGGAGTATTGTTCAAACACAATGTTGAACACAAACCACGCTGAGCACCGGGAATCCACACATTCTTTACATGCCCCAATCTCATAATTACTGCCCACTCTGCCTACTTTCTCTCCATCCCTCTCTCCCTCTTTCTGTCTGTGTTGATTATTTGCCATTTAAGCCCATGGAACGTCTGTCTTCTGTCGCCTGTCTGCCCATCGGTCTTTCTCTTTTTCTCCTCTTTTGTTCTCTCCTCTCCCCCTTCTGAACAAACAATAAAGTCATTTTACAGAGTGAAATAACTGCAGACAAAAGATGTTTTTTTCCCCCCCGATGTTTTTCTCCCTCTATTGTCTGGCTCCCCCTCCTCATTATTGTCTTTCTGCAGTGTTGGGAACAGTGCAGGACAATAGCAGCCTAATGAGTACAGTGCCCCCCCTGACCCCTCAGGCAGGGAGGTGTAATTGCAGTTAATTCCGCTAATAGCTGCTTGGCTAATAATAACATTGGCAGCAGCAGTAATATAGCATTCAGTTCACACATTCTCCATCTCTCAAGGCCTAGCCCATTAGCACATAGCTTTCACACACTGTCCTGGGCTTTTAGGAGGCTAAAAGAGGAAGCAACAAAAAGCATATTTACCAGCTAAAGACCACAGCCAATAAGTAACTAGGGAGAAAAAAAAGGTATTGCTTTTGGTGCCATAATAACTATAATTCCCATAATAACTGAAAAAGAATGGCACCCTATTTCAGTGTCAGTCATATGAGGGTAGGACAGGTATAGAGGGTTTGTCAAATCCATGCTTTAAAACAGGCCATGCGTTAAAAATGTAGGGTTGCTTTTCGTTTATCCCTAAATGCCTGTTCTGGAGTGAGGGCAGAGGTAGTGGTTTTTATTTATACCCAATGTCTGTTATATGATGGAGGTGGGGTAATGGTGTTCTGATGTCTGTTACAGAGTGGAGGTGGGGTAATGGTGTTCTGATATCTGTTATAGAGTGGAGGTGGGGTAATGGTGTTCTGATGTCTGTTATAGAGTGGAGGTGGGTAATGGTGTTCTGATGTTTGTTATAGAGTGGAGGTGGGGTAATGGTGTTCTGATGTCTGTTATAGAGTGGAGGTGGGGTAATGGTGTTCTGATATCTGTTATAGAGTGGAGGTGGGGTAATGGTGTTCTGATGTCAGTTATAGAGTGGATGTGGGGTAATGGTGTTCTGATGTCTGTTAAAGAGTGGAGGTGGGGTAATGGTGTTCTGATGTCTGTTATAGAGTGGAGGTGGGAGTAATGGTTTTCTGATGTCTGTTATATGGTGGAAGTGGGGTAATGGTGTTCTGATGTCTGTTATAGAGTGGAGGTGGGTAATGGTGTTCTGATGTCTGTTATAGAGTGGAGGTGGGGTAATAGTGCTCTGATGTCTGTTATAGAGTGGAGGTGGGTAATGGTGTTCTGATGTCTATTATAGAGTGGAGGTGGGGTAATGGTGTTCTGATGTCTGTTATAGGGTGGAGGTGGGGTAATGGTGTTCTGATGTCTGTTATAGAGTGGAGGTGGGGTAATGGTGTTCTGATGTCTGTTATAGAGTGGAGGTGGGGTAATAGTGCTCTGATGTCTGTTATAGGGTGGAGGTGGGGTAATGGTGTTCTGATGTCTGTTATAGAGTGGAGGTGGGGTAATGGTGTTCTGATGTCTGTTATAGAGTGGAGGTGGGGTAATGGTGTTCTGATGTCTGTTATAGAGTGGAGGTGGGGTAATAGTGCTCTGATGTCTGTTATAGAGTGGAGGTGGGGTAATGGTGTTCTGATGTCTGTTATAGACTGGAGGTGGGGTAATGGTGTTCTGATGTCTGTTATAGAGTGGAGGTGGGGTAATAGTGCTCTGATGTCTGTTATAGAGTGGAGGTGGGGTAATGGTGTTCTGATGTCTGTTATAGAGTGGAGGTGGGGTAATAGTGCTCTGATGTCTGTTATAGAGTGGAGGTGGGGTAATGGTGTTCTGATGTCTGTTATAGAGTGGAGGTGGGGTAATGGTGTTCTGATGTCTGTTATAGAGTGGAGGTGGGGTAATAGTGCTCTGATGTCTGTTATAGAGTGGAGGTGGGGTAATGGTGTTCTGATGTCTGTTATAGAGTGGAGGTGGGGTAATAGTGCTCTGATGTCTGTTATAGAGTGGAGGTGGGGTAATGGTGTTCTGATGTCTGTTATAGAGTGGAGGTGGGGTAATAGTGCTCTGATGTCTGTTATAGAGTGGCGGTGGGGTAATAGTGCTCTGATGTCTGTTATAGAGTGGAGGTGGGGTAATAGTGCTCTGATGTCTGTTATAGAGTGGAGGTGGGGTAATGGTGTTCTGATGTCTGTTATAGGGTGGAGGTGGGGTAATGGTGTTCTGATGTCTGTTATAGAGTGGAGGTGGGGTAATAGTGCTCTGATGTCTGTTATAGAGTGGAGGTGGGGTAATAGTGCTCTGATGTCTGTTATAGAGTGGAGGTGGGGTAATAGTGCTCTGATGTCTGTTATAGAGTGGAGGTGGGGTAATGGTGTTCTGATGTCTGTTATAGGGGTGATGGTGATGGTTATAGTGTGTTTGAGGCTGAGACCTGATAAAGAGGAGACAGCAGGTGGGGATGAGATGGCTCTAGAGATGGGTATTTTATGATGCCTTCACCTACAGTCATTACACTGGAACCAAGATAAGAGTATGTGCGTGTGTGTGTCTGATAGTTTTGAAGTGTGTCGAGTGTGTGTTTGATGATGCATTTGGAGTGGCTAGAGAACATTTCTCGCTGTGAGCAATCTGGAGATGGCCGCACTCCTCCACTCATCCCTCTCTTCTCTTGTCTCAAACGGCAATTTGTAAAACAGGGACCACCGCTAGCCTCTCCCTCGCTCCACAGCCCCGCACAGCACACTGCTCCCCTACCTCATCTCTCTCTCTCTCTCATCTCACTTCCTCCTGTTCAGTTTCATCTTCTCTCTCATCTCACTTCCTCCTGTTCAGTTTCTTCTTCTCTCTCTCTCCTCTATTTGATGGAAGTGGCTGATCTACACCCCCCCCCCCTATGTTCCTTTGAGACCCCTCCGAGCATCATGATAAACATCCCTCTCTCTCTCTATCCCCACGCCATCCTCCCCCAAACATTCCTATGTTCCTTCTTGTTTTCCCTTCTATAATCTCTGTCCTCAGTCTGTCAATCATTTAGGCATAAAACAACCCTCGCTAGTCACTGCCTTATCATTCTGTCATGTTGTTTTGTTGCTACCTCCTTCCCTCACTTTCCCTTCTTCTACTATCAACCTACACACTGTTGTATCTCTGTCAAAGCCTATGGTCTATTATATCATTCACCATCCCCATCGTCCAATCGCTCGTCCTCCTTCATCCCTTTTTCTAATATCACTCTTTCCATCTCCCTCGCTCTCCACCCCTCCCCTCCACTTGTGTTCTTCCGTTTCGCATCACTGGGGGTCGCCATGACAACGTCACCCTGACAACCAGCCCTCCTCCCAAGGTTCCGCTCATCTGCATCTCATTTGCATGTTGTCAGAGCGACCAGCGGCATTTGACTTTGACAACAGAGGGACTGGTGTGACCCTGTCCAGCATGCTTTCTCTTCAGTCCTCAACTGTTCTCACCCGTTCTCACCCCCTGGCTTCTGGCTGTTCACCCCCCAGCTAGAGTCCCAATCCCTCCTCCTGTCAACCCCTCATTCCCTCTCTCACTTTTTCTTTCGCTCTGTGCCTGTCCATTTTCAGACCTTCGTCTAGGGCTGGGTGATATATCAAATTAATTTGTTTAAGCATGGTATTCCAAATACCTGTATTGCAAGAATCAAGGTTTTGTTTATTTGTCGTTTTTATGAGCGTTTATGTCCGCTTATTCTCATGTTGTCTTTTTGGTCTCATCTCCTTTGCTTCTTCTGCTGAGACTTTGCATCTTTCCATTTACACACGCACACCAAGCCCCTCCCCCCACACACCAAGCCCCTCCCCACACACACCAAGCCACTCCCCCCACACACCAAGCCACTCCCCACACACACCAAGCCACTCCCCCTGCTACTCATAACAACAAAAATGAGAGATCACTTCTTCATCTCTGACAAGCGCTTTCAACTCACTATTTGCATTTGAGGTTTGGTCCAACAGAATGGGTCATATGGAGACTGAAACACATTGAAACATTATTTTACCTGAATAGAGAAGCTTACATTTAGCCTAGGTATAATTTCACAAGGCGTGAATTCATTAGATTATTGCTGACTGTTTGAAATACAGTGTATTTGATCTTCAATTGTACAACAAAGCCTGTTCAGAGACAAAAAAAACATCTCGATATATATCAGGAATTGCCCATAATTAAGAAAAATAAATGTAGATATCATTTTTAGGCCATATGGCCCAGTCCTACCTCTGTCTGTCACTCACCCCATCATTCTCCCATTCCCCCTCTTGGTCCCACCTGATTCCAAACCACTGATTTCAAAACACTCACCATAAATAACACTCTCCTCCCTCTCCTCTCCATTGTTTATTTCCCACCTTTCTATATCTTCCCCCTTACTTCCTGTGACTTTTGTTCAATTACGTCGACCTCTTTAGACAAAGAGCTGTCCATTCATTTCTCTATAACCCCACGAACACAGCTGCTACTAAACAGCCAGCCTCTCCCTCCTCAGCAGATGGACTTAAGACATTTCCATATCATCTCCATAATAATAATATAATAATAATAATAATAATAATAAATTACATTTGAAGAGCGCTTTTCATTTACAGATGTCAATCACAAAGCTCTTTACATTGAGAGCAACCATTAAGACACAGCAGACTCTGGGAAGATGTCCTCAAGTAGCTGTGAAATTTAACACTTGTCTAGATTTGACGTTTTGGAAAAGATTTGAACTGGTTAATGAAACACAGAAGCGACGGATGGGGGTTTAAATTAAGTGAATTCTGCCACAATCACAATTAGCATTCCTCATTTGCTTCACCACTCCGAAAAATGACATGCCAGAATAAACAATATCACCAAGTCACTTCCCATCTCCACATCCTCCCACAGCCAAACTGAAGATAAACGATCAATTACAGACCGAAATTGTTCCTAAAAAGAACTGTCTGTTATGTTGTGATATTATCCAGAGTTATTTAAGATCAATCCGCAGCACGGAAGAGATAACTGAATTGTTCTGTGCTTTATTACCATAGAGGACACATATGGCATGTCAAATAGGCAGAAATTGGATGTCTTTCCAGTTATTACACACAGCATGTGTGTGTGTGTGTGTGTGTGTGTGTGTGTGTGTGTGTGTGTGTGTGTGTGTGTGTGTGTGTGTGTGTGTGTGTGTGTGTGTGTGTGGTGGAGGGGAGGGGGGGCAGTGTGTGCGTCACTAACCAACACTGTCTCCCTCTATGGTTCCCAGTTGACATTTTAAAAGCTAGAGAGAGTAAGACAGAGCTAGCTTTATGAAAACGAACAAACCCTCAGCACAGAGCGCGAGGGAGGCGGGGATAGGGACCAACAAAGAGAGGAAGAGTGGGACACAGAAAGAGAGGAACGGGCTCTGCCATTTCATTGATTTAAAAAAGAAACAGGGGGAGGGAGAAGAGAGAGAGAGACAGAATGGCTACTGCATAGCATGTTTTATGATATAACACAATTATACAGACAGAAGAGATAGACTGAGACAGAATGAGAAAGGTAGAGAATGGAAAATAAATCATTAAAAACCCTTTACAGACGTGCCCTTGAATGACCTCATCGACACACACACACACACACACACACACACACACACACACACACACACACACACACACACACACACACACACACACACACACACACACGGACACACACACACACACGCACACACACACACACACACACAGTGCAGAACAGTCCAGTGCAGAACAGTGCAGCTCCAATTTATAAATGTAGGTATAGAACAGTCCAGTACAGAACAATCCAGCTCCACTTTATAAATGTAGGTACAGAACAGTCCAGCTCCACTTTATAAATGTAGGTACAGAACAGTCCAGGTCCACTTTATAAATGTAGGTACAGAACAGTCCAGCTCCACTTTATAAATGTAGGTACAGAACAGTCCAGGTCCACTTTATAAATGTAGGTACAGAACAGTCCAGGTACACTTTATAAATGTAGGTACAGAACAGTCCAGCTCCACTTTATAAATGTAGGTACAGAACAGTCCAGGTCCACTTTATAAATGTAGGTACAGAAGAGTCCAGCTCCACTTTATAAATGTAGGTACAGAACAGTCCACCTCCACTTTATAAATGTAGGTACAGAACAGTCCAGCTCCACTTTATAAATGTAGGGTACAGAACAGTCCAGGTCCACTTTATAAATGTAGGTACAGAACAGTCCAGCTCCACTTAATAAATGTAGGGACAGAACAGTCCAGGTCCACTTTATAAATGTAGATACAGAACAGTCCAGGTCCACTTTATAAATGTAGGTACAGAACAGTCCAGGTCCACTTTATAAATGTAGATACAGAACAGTCCAGGTCCACTTTATAAATGTAGGTACAGAACAGTCCAGGTCCACTTTATAAATGTAGGTACAGAACAGTCCAGGTCCACTTTATAAATGTAGATACAGAACAGTCCAGGTCCACTTTATAAATGTAGGGACAGAACAGTCCAGGTCCAATATATAAATGTAGGGACAGAACAGTCCAGGTCCAATATATAAATGTAGGGACAGAACAGTCCAGGTCCAATATATAAATGTAGGTACAGAACAGTCCAGCTCCACTTTATAAATGTCAGAACAGGTCCACTTTATAAATGTAGGGACAGAACAGTCCAGCCACTTTATAAACCAGAACAGTCCAGCTCCACTTTATAAATGTAGGGACAGAACAGTCCAGGTCCAATATATAAATGTAGGGACAGAACAGTCCAGGTCCAATATATAAATGTAGGTACAGAACAGTCCAGCTCCACTTTATAAATGTAGATACAGAACAGTCCAGGTCCACTTTATAAATGTAGGGACAGAACAGTCCAGCTCAACTTTATAAACGTAGGTACAGAACAGTCCAGCTCCACTTTATAAATGTAGGGACAGAACAGTCCAGGTCCAATATATAAATGTAGGGACAGAACAGTCCAGGTCCAATATATAAATGTAGGTACAGAACAGTCCAGCTCCACTTTATAAATGTAAATACAGAACAGTCCAGGTCCACTTTATAAATGTAGGGACAGAACAGTCCAGCTCCACTTTATAAATGTAGGGACAGAACAGTCCAGCTCCACTTTATAAATGTAGGTACAGAACAGTCCAGGTCCAATATATAAATGTAGGGACAGAACAGTCCAGGTCCACTTTATAAATGTAGGGACAGAACAGTCCAGCTCCACTTTATAAATGTAGGGTACAGAACAGTCCAGGTCCAATATATAAATGTAGGTACAGAACAGTCCAGCTCCACTTTATAAATGTAGATACAGAACAGTCCAGGTCCACTTTATAAATGTAGGGACAGAACAGTCCAGCTCCACTTTATAAATGTAGGGACAGAACAGTCCAGGTCCACTTTATAAATGTAGGTACAGAACAGTCCAGGTCCAATATATAAATGTAGGTACAGAACAGTCCAGGTCCACTTTATAAACGTAGGTACAGAACAGTCCAGGTCCACTTTATAAATGTAGGTACAGAACAGTCCAGCTCCACTTTATAAATGTAGGTACAGAACAGTCCAGGTCCACTTTATAAATGTAGGGACAGAACAGTCCAGGTCCACTTTATAAATGTAGGTACAGAACAGTCCAGGTCCACTTTATAAATGTAGGTACAGAACAGTCCAGGTCCAATATATAAATGTAGGTACAGAACAGTCCAGGTCCACTTTATAAATGTAGGTACAGAACAGTCCAGGTCCACTTTATAAATGTAGGTACAGAACAGTCCAGGTCCACTTTATAAATGTAGGTACAGAACAGTCCAGGTCCACTTTATAAATGTAGGTACAGAACAGTCCAGCTCCACTTTATAAATGTAGGGACAGAACAATCCAGCTCCACTTTATAAATGTAGGTACAGAACAGTCCAGGTCCAATGTATAAATGTAGGGACAGAACAGTCCAGCTCCACTTTATAAATGTAGGGACAGAACAGTCCAGGTCCACTTTATAAATGTAGGGACAGAACAGTCCAGCTCCACTTTATAAATGTAGGGACAGAACAGTCCAGGTCCACTTTATAAATGTAGGGACAGAACAGTCCAGGTCCACTTTATAAATGTAGGGACAGAACAGTCCAGCTCCACTTTATAAATGTAGGGACAGAACAGTCCAGCTCCACTTTATAAATGTAGGGACAGAACAATCCAGCTCCACTTTATAAATGTAGGGACAGAACAGTCCAGCTCCACTTTATAAATGTAGGTACAGAACAGTCCAGGTCCACTTTATAAATGTAGGGACAGAACAATCCAGCTCCACTTTATAAACGTAGATACAGAACAGTCCAGGTCCACTTTATAAATGTAGGTACAGAACAGTCCAGGTCCACTTTATAAATGTGGATACAGAACAGTCCAGCTCCACTTAATAAATGTAGGGACAGAACAGTCCAGGTCCACTTTATAAATGTAGGGACAGAACAGTCCAGCTCCACTTTATAAATGTAGGGACAGAACAGTCCAGGTCCACTTTATAAATGTAGGTACAGAACAGTCCAGGTCCACTTTATAAATGTGGATACAGAACAGTCCAGGTCCACTTTATAAATGTAGATACAGAACAGTCCAGCTCCACTTTATAAATGTAGATACAGAACAGTCCATCTCCACTTTATAAATGTAGATACAGAACAGTCCAGCTCCACTTTATAAATGTAGGGTACAGAACAGTCCAGCTCCACTTTATAAATGTAGATACAGAACAGTCCAGCTCCACTTTATAAATGTAGGTACAGAACAGTCCAGGTCCACTTTATAAATGTAGGTACAGAACAGTCCAGGTCCACTTTATAAATGTAGGTACAAAACAGTCCAGGTCCACTTTATAAATGTAGGTACAGAACAGTCCAGGTCCACTTTATAAATGTAGGTACAGAACAGTCCAACTCCACTTTATAAATGTAGGTACAGAACAGTCCAGCTCCACTTTATAAATGTAGGGTACAGAACAGTCCAAACCACTTTATAAATGTAGGTACAGAACAGTCCAGGTCCAATATATAAATGTAGATACAGAACAGTCCAGCTCCACTTTATAAATGTAGGTACAGAACAGTCCAGGTCCACTTTATAAATGTAGGGTACAGAACAGTCCAGGTCCACTTTATAAATGTAGGTACAGAACAGTCCAGCTCCACTTTATAAATGTAGGGACAGAACAGTCCAGCTCCACTTTATAAATGTAGGTACAGAACAGTCCAGGTCCACTTTATAAATGTAGGGTACAGAACAGTCCAGGTCCACTTTATAAATGTAGGGTACAGAACAGTCCAGCTCCACTTTATAAATGTAGATACAGAACAGTCCAGGTCCAATATATAAATGTAGATACAGAACAGTCCAGCTCCACTTTATAAATGTAGGGTACAGAACAGTCCAGGTCCACTTTATAAATGTAGATACAGAACAGTCCAGGTCCAATATATAAATGTAGATACAGAACAGTCCAGGTCCACTTTATAAATGTAGGGTACAGAACAGTCCAGGTCCACTTTATAAATGTAGGTACAGAACAGTCCAGCTCCACTTTATAAATGTAGATACAGAACAGTCCAGGTCCACTTAATAAATGTAGGGACAGAACAGTCCAGGTCCAATATATAAATGTAGGGACAGAACAGTCCAGGTCCAATATATAAATGTAGGTACAGAACAGTCCAGCTCCACTTTATAAATGTAGATACAGAACAGTCCAGGTCCACTTTATAAATGTAGGGACAGAACAGTCCAGCTCCACTTTATAAATGTAGGTACAGAACAGTCCAGGTCCACTTTATAAATGTAGGTACAGAACAGTCCAACTCCACTTTATAAATGTAGGTACAGAACAGTCCAGCTCCACTTTATAAATGTAGGGTACAGAACAGTCCAACTCCACTTTATAAATGTAGGTACAGAACAGTCCAGGTCCAATATATAAATGTAGGGACAGAACAGTCCAGCTCCACTTTATAAATGTAGGTACAGAACAGTCCAGGTCCACTTTATAAATGTAGGGTACAGAACAGTCCAGGTCCACTTTATAAATGTAGGTACAGAACAGTCCAGCTCCACTTTATAAATGTAGGGACAGAACAGTCCAGCTCCACTTTATAAATGTAGGTACAGAACAGTCCAGGTCCACTTTATAAATGTAGGGTACAGAACAGTCCAGGTCCACTTTATAAATGTAGGGTACAGAACAGTCCAGCTCCACTTTATAAATGTAGATACAGAACAGTCCAGGTCCAATATATAAATGTAGATACAGAACAGTCCAGCTCCACTTTATAAATGTAGGGTACAGAACAGTCCAGGTCCACTTTATAAATGTAGATACAGAACAGTCCAGGTCCAATATATAAATGTAGATACAGAACAGTCCAGGTCCACTTTATAAATGTAGGGTACAGAACAGTCCAGGTCCACTTTATAAATGTAGGTACAGAACAGTCCAGCTCCACTTTATAAATGTAGGGTACAGAACAGTCCAGGTCCACTTTATAAATGTAGGTACAGAACAGTCCAGGTCCACTTTATAAATGTAGGTACAGAACAGTCCAGGTCCACTTTATAAATGTAGGTACAGAACAGTCCAGGTCCACTTTATAAATGTAGGTACAGAACAGTCCAGGTCCACTTTATAAATGTAGGTACAGAACAGTCCAGGTCCACTTTATAAATGTAGGTACAGAACAGTCCAGGTCCAATATATAAATGTAGATACAGAACAGTCCAGCTCCACTTTATAAATGTAGGTACAGAACAGTCCAGGTCCACTTTATAAATGTAGGTACAGAACAGTCCAGCTCCACTTTATAAATGTAGGTACAGAACAGTCCAGCTCCACTTTATAAATGTAGGGACAGAACAGTCCAGCTCCACTTTATAAATGTAGGTACAGAACAGTCCAGGTCCACTTTATAAATGTAGGGTACAGAACAGTCCAGCTCCACTTTATAAATGTAGATACAGAACAGTCCAGGTCCAATATATAAATGTAGATACAGAACAGTCCAGCTCCACTTTATAAATGTAGGGTACAGAACAGTCCAGGTCCACTTTATAAATGTAGATACAGAACAGTCCAGGTCCAATATATAAATGTAGATACAGAACAGTCCAGGTCCACTTTATAAATGTAGGGTACAGAACAGTCCAGGTCCACTTTATAAATGTAGGTACAGAACAGTCCAGCTCCACTTTATAAATGTAGGGTACAGAACAGTCCAGGTCCACTTTATAAATGTAGGGACAGAACAGTCCAGGTCCAATATATAAATGTAGGGACAGAACAGTCCAGGTCCAATATATAAATGTAGGTACAGAACAGTCCAGCTCCACTTTATAAATGTAGATACAGAACAGTCCAGGTCCAATATATAAATGTAGGGACAGAACAGTCCAGGTCCAATATATAAATGTAGGTACAGAACAGTCCAGCTCCACTTTATAAATGTAGATACAGAACAGTCCAGGTCCACTTTATAAATGTAGGGACAGAACAGTCCAGCTCCACTTTATAAATGTAGGGACAGAACAGTCCAGCTCCACTTTATAAATGTAGGTACAGAACAGTCCAGGTCCACTTTATAAATGTAGGTACAGAACAGTCCAACTCCACTTTATAAATGTAGGTACAGAACAGTCCAGCTCCACTTTATAAATGTAGGGTACAGAACAGTCCAACTCCACTTTATAAATGTAGGTACAGAACAGTCCAGGTCCAATATATAAATGTAGGGACAGAACAGTCCAGGTCCACTTTATAAATGTAGGGACAGAACAGTCCAGCTCCACTTTATAAATGTAGGGTACAGAACAGTCCAGGTCCAATATATAAATGTAGGTACAGAACAGTCCAGCTCCACTTTATAAATGTAGATACAGAACAGTCCAGGTCCACTTTATAAATGTAGGGACAGAACAGTCCAGCTCCACTTTATAAATGTAGGGACAGAACAGTCCAGGTCCACTTTATAAATGTAGGTACAGAACAGTCCAGGTCCAATATATAAATGTAGGTACAGAACAGTCCAGGTCCACTTTATAAATGTAGGTACAGAACAGTCCAGGTCCACTTTATAAATGTAGGTACAGAACAGTCCAGCTCCACTTTATAAATGTAGGTACAGAACAGTCCAGGTCCACTTTATAAATGTAGGGACAGAACAGTCCAGGTCCACTTTATAAATGTAGGTACAGAACAGTCCAGGTCCACTTTATAAATGTAGGTACAGAACAGTCCAGGTCCAATATATAAATGTAGGTACAGAACAGTCCAGGTCCACTTTATAAATGTAGGTACAGAACAGTCCAGGTCCACTTTATAAATGTAGGTACAGAACAGTCCAGGTCCACTTTATAAATGTAGGTACAGAACAGTCCAGGTCCACTTTATAAATGTAGGTACAGAACAGTCCAGCTCCACTTTATAAATGTAGGGACAGAACAGTCCAGCTCCACTTTATAAATGTAGGTACAGAACAGTCCAGGTCCAATTTATAAATGTAGGGACAGAACAGTCCAGCTCCACTTTATAAATGTAGGGACAGAACAGTCCAGGTCCACTTTATAAATGTAGGGACAGAACAGTCCAGGTCCACTTTATAAATGTAGGGACAGAACAGTCCAGGTCCACTTTATAAATGTAGGGACAGAACAGTCCAGGTCCACTTTATAAATGTAGGGACAGAACAGTCCAGCTCCACTTTATAAATGTAGGGACAGAACAGTCCAGCTCCACTTTATAAATGTAGGGACAGAACAATCCAGCTCCACTTTATAAATGTAGGGACAGAACAGTCCAGCTCCACTTTATAAATGTAGGTACAGAACAGTCCAGGTCCACTTTATAAATGTAGGGACAGAACAGTCCAGCTCCACTTTATAAATGTAGATACAGAACAGTCCAGGTCCACTTTATAAATGTAGGTACAGAACAGTCCAGGTCCACTTTATAAATGTAGGTACAGAACAGTCCAGCTCCACTTTATAAATGTAGGTACAGAACAGTCCAGGTCCACTTTATAAATGTAGGGACAGAACAGTCCAGCTCCACTTTATAAATGTAGGGACAGAACAGTCCAGGTCCACTTTATAAATGTAGGTACAGAACAGTCCAGGTCCACTTTATAAATGTGGATACAGAACAGTCCAGGTCCACTTTATAAATGTAGATACAGAACAGTCCAGCTCCACTTTATAAATGTAGATACAGAACAGTCCATCTCCACTTTATAAATGTAGATACAGAACAGTCCAGCTCCACTTTATAAATGTAGGGTACAGAACAGTCCAGCTCCACTTTATAAATGTAGGTACAGAACAGTCCAGCTCCACTTTATAAATGTAGGGTACAGAACAGTCCAAACCACTTTATAAATGTAGGTACAGAACAGTCCAGGTCCAATATATAAATGTAGATACAGAACAGTCCAGCTCCACTTTATAAATGTAGGTACAGAACAGTCCAGGTCCACTTTATAAATGTAGGTACAGAACAGTCCAGGTCCACTTTATAAATGTAGGTACAGAACAGTCCAGCTCCACTTTATAAATGTAGGGAACAGAACAGTCCAGCTCCACTTTATAAATGTAGGTACAGAACAGTCCAGGTCCACTTTATAAATGTAGGGTACAGAACAGTCCAGGTCCACTTTATAAATGTAGGGTACAGAACAGTCCAGCTCCACTTTATAAATGTAGATACAGAACAGTCCAGGTCCAATATATAAATGTAGATACAGAACAGTCCAGCTCCACTTTATAAATGTAGGGTACAGAACAGTCCAGGTCCACTTTATAAATGTAGATACAGAACAGTCCAGGTCCAATATATAAATGTAGATACAGAACAGTCCAGGTCCACTTTATAAATGTAGGTACAGAACAGTCCAGGTCCACTTTATAAATGTAGGTACAGAACAGTCCAGAACTCCACTTTATAAATGTAGGGTACAGAACAGTCCAGGTCCACTTTATAAATGTAGGGACAGAACAGTCCAGGTCCAATATATAAATGTAGGGACAGAACAGTCCAGGTCCAATATATAAATGTAGGTACAGAACAGTCCAGCTCCACTTTATAAATGTAGATACAGAACAGTCCAGGTCCACTTTATAAATGTAGGGACAGAACAGTCCAGCTCCACTTTATAAATGTAGGTACAGAACAGTCCAGGTCCACTTTATAAATGTAGGTACAGAACAGTCCAACTCCACTTTATAAATGTAGGTACAGAACAGTCCAGGTCCAATATATAAATGTAGGGACAGAACAGTCCAGCTCCACTTTATAAATGTAGGTACAGAACAGTCCAGGTCCACTTTATAAATGTAGGGTACAGAACAGTCCAGGTCCACTTTATAAATGTAGGTACAGAACAGTCCAGCTCCACTTTATAAATGTAGGGACAGAACAGTCCAGCTCCACTTTATAAATGTAGGTACAGAACAGTCCAGGTCCACTTTATAAATGTAGGGTACAGAACAGTCCAGGTCCACTTTATAAATGTAGGGTACAGAACAGTCCAGCTCCACTTTATAAATGTAGATACAGAACAGTCCAGGTCCAATATATAAATGTAGATACAGAACAGTCCAGCTCCACTTTATAAATGTAGGGTACAGAACAGTCCAGGTCCACTTTATAAATGTAGATACAGAACAGTCCAGGTCCAATATATAAATGTAGATACAGAACAGTCCAGGTCCACTTTATAAATGTAGGGTACAGAACAGTCCAGGTCCACTTTATAAATGTAGGTACAGAACAGTCCAGGTCCACTTTATAAATGTAGGTACAGAACAGTCCAGGTCCAATATATAAATGTAGATACAGAACAGTCCAGCTCCACTTTATAAATGTAGGTACAGAACAGTCCAGGTCCACTTTATAAATGTAGGTACAGAACAGTCCAGGTCCACTTTATAAATGTAGGTACAGAACAGTCCAGCTCCACTTTATAAATGTAGGTACAGAACAGTCCAGCTCCACTTTATAAATGTAGGTACAGAACAGTCCAGGTCCACTTTATAAATGTAGGGTACAGAACAGTCCAGCTCCACTTTATAAATGTAGGTACAGAACAGTCCAGGTCCAATATATAAATGTAGATACAGAACAGTCCAGCTCCACTTTATAAATGTAGGTACAGAACAGTCCAGGTCCACTTTATAAATGTAGATACAGAACAGTCCAGGTCCACTTTATAAATGTAGATACAGAACAGTCCAGGTCCACTTTATAAATGTAGGGTACAGAACAGTCCAGGTCCACTTTATAAATGTAGGTACAGAACAGTCCAGCTCCACTTTATAAATGTAGGGTACAGAACAGTCCAGGTCCACTTTATAAATGTAGGGACAGAACAGTCCAGGTCCACTTTATAAATGTAGGGACAGAACAGTCCAGGTCCAATATATAAATGTAGGTACAGAACAGTCCAGCTCCACTTTATAAATGTAGGTACAGAACAGTCCAGGTCCAATTTATAAATGTAGGGACAGAACAGTCCAGGTCAGTAGGTACAGAACAGTCCAGCTCCACTTTATAAATGTAGGTACAGAACAGTCCAGGTCCACTTTATAAATGTAGGGACAGAACAGTCCAGCTCCACTTTATAAATGTAGGTACAGAACAGTCCAGCTCCACTTTATAAATGTAGGTACAGAACAGTCCAGGTCCACTTTATAAATGTAGGTACAGAACAGTCCAGCTCCACTTTATAAATGTAGGTACAGAACAGTCCAGCTCCACTTTATAAATGTAGGGTACAGAACAGTCCAACTCCACTTTATAAATGTAGGTACAGAACAGTCCAGGTCCACTTTATAAATGTAGGGACAGAACAGTCCAGCTCCACTTTATAAATGTAGGTACAGAACAGTCCAGGTCCACTTTATAAATGTAGGGTACAGAACAGTCCAGGTCCACTTTATAAATGTAGGTACAGAACAGTCCAGCTCCACTTTATAAATGTAGGGACAGAACAGTCCAGCTCCACTTTATAAATGTAGGTACAGAACAGTCCAGGTCCACTTTATAAATGTAGGTACAGAACAGTCCAGGTCCACTTTATAAATGTAGGGTACAGAACAGTCCAGCTCCACTTTATAAATGTAGATACAGAACAGTCCAGGTCCAATTATAAATGTAGATACAGAACAGTCCAGCTCCACTTTATAAATGTAGGGTACAGAACAGTCCAGGTCCACTTTATAAATGTAGATACAGAACAGTCCAGGTCCAATATATAAATGTAGATACAGAACAGTCCAGGTCCACTTTATAAATGTAGGGTACAGAACAGTCCAGGTCCACTTTATAAATGTAGGTACAGAACAGTCCAGGTCCACTTTATAAATGTAGGTACAGAACAGTCCAGGTCCACTTTATAAATGTAGGTACAGAACAGTCCAGGTCCAATATATAAATGTAGATACAGAACAGTCCAGCTCCACTTTATAAATGTAGGTACAGAACAGTCCAGGTCCACTTTATAAATGTAGGTACAGAACAGTCCATCTCCACTTTATAAATGTAGGTACAGAACAGTCCAGGTCCACTTTATAAATGTAGGTACAGAACAGTCCAGGTCCAATATATAAATGTAGATACAGAACAGTCCAGCTCCACTTTATAAATGTAGGTACAGAACAGTCCAACTCCACTTTATAAATGTAGGTACAGAACAGTCCAGGTCCACTTTATAAATGTAGGTACAGAACAGTCCAACTCCACTTTATAAATGTAGGTACAGAACAGTCCAGGTCCAATATATAAATGTAGGGACAGAACAGTCCAGCTCCACTTTATAAATGTAGGTACAGAACAGTCCAGGTCCACTTTATAAATGTAGGGTACAGAACAGTCCAGGTCCACTTTATAAATGTAGGTACAGAACAGTCCAGCTCCACTTTATAAATGTAGGGACAGAACAGTTCAGCTCCACTTTATAAATGTAGGTACAGAACAGTCCAGGTCCACTTTATAAATGTAGGGTACAGAACAGTCCAGGTCCACTTTATAAATGTAGGGTACAGAACAGTCCAGCTCCACTTTATAAATGTAGATACAGAACAGTCCAGGTCCAATATATAAATGTAGATACAGAACAGTCCAGCTCCACTTTATAAATGTAGGGTACAGAACAGTCCAGGTCCACTTTATAAATGTAGATACAGAACAGTCCAGGTCCAATATATAAATGTAGATACAGAACAGTCCAGGTCCACTTTATAAATGTAGGGTACAGAACAGTCCAGGTCCACTTTATAAATGTAGGTACAGAACAGTCCAGCTCCACTTTATAAATGTAGGGTACAGAACAGTCCAGGTCCACTTTATAAATGTAGGTACAGAACAGTCCAGGTCCACTTTATAAATGTAGGTACAGAACAGTCCAGGTCCACTTTATAAATGTAGGTACAGAACAGTCCAGGTCCACTTTATAAATGTAGGTACAGAACAGTCCAGGTCCACTTTATAAATGTAGGTACAGAACAGTCCAGGTCCACTTTATAAATGTAGGTACAGAACAGTCCAGGTCCAATATATAAATGTAGATACAGAACAGTCCAGCTCCACTTTATAAATGTAGGTACAGAACAGTCCAGGTCCACTTTATAAATGTAGGTACAGAACAGTCCAGCTCCACTTTATAAATGTAGGTACAGAACAGTCCAGGTCCACTTTATAAATGTAGGTACAGAACAGTCCAGGTCCAATATATAAATGTAGATACAGAACAGTCCAGCTCCACTTTATAAATGTAGGTACAGAACAGTCCAGGTCCACTTTATAAATGTAGGGTACAGAACAGTCCAGGTCCAATATATAAATGTAGATACAGAACAGTCCAGCTCCACTTTATAAATGTAGGTACAGAACAGTCCAGGTCCACTTTATAAATGTAGGGTACAGAACAGTCCAGGTCCACTTTATACATGTAGGGTACAGAACAGTCCAGGTCCACTTTATAAATGTAGGGTACAGAACAGTCCAGGTCCACTTTATAAATGTAGGTACAGAACAGTCCAGGTCCACTTTATAAATGTAGGTACAGAACAGTCCAGGTCCACTTTATAAATGTAGGTACAGAACAGTCCAGTACAGAACAATCCAGCTCCACTTTATAAATGTAGGTACAGAACAGTCCAGGTCCACTTTATAAATGTAGGTACAGAACAGTCCAGGTCCACTTTATAAATGTAGGGTACAGAACAGTCCAGGTCCACTTTATAAATGTAGGTACAGAACAGTCCAGGTCCACATTATAAATGTAGGTACAGAACAGTCCAGGTCCACTTTATAAATGTAGGTACAGAACAGTCCAACTCCACTTTATAAATGTAGGTACAGAACAGTCCAGCTCCACTTTATAAATGTAGGGTACAGAACAGTCCAACTCCACTTTATAAATGTAGATACAGAACAGTCCAGGTCCAATATATAAATGTAGATACAGAACAGTCCAGCTCCACTTTATAAATGTAGGTACAGAACAGTCCAGGTCCACTTTATAAATGTAGGGTACAGAACAGTCCAGGTCCACTTTATAAATGTAGGTACAGAACAGTCCAGGTCCACTTTATAAATGTAGGTACAGAACAGTCCAGCTCCACTTTATAAATGTAGGTACAGAGCAGTCCAGTACAGAACAGTCCAGCTCCACTTTATAAATGTAGATACAGAACAGTCCAGTACAGAACAGTCCAGCTCCACTTTATAAATGTAGGTACAGAACAGTCCAGCTCCACTTTATAAATGTAGGTACAGAACACTTTATAAATGTAGATACAGAACAGTCCAGTACAGAACAGTCCAGCTCCACTTTATAAATGTAGGTACAGAACAGTCCAGCTCCACTTTATAAATGTAGGTACAGAACAGTCCAGCTCCACTTTATAAATGTAGGTACAGAACAGTCCAGCTCCACTTTATAAATGTAGGTACAGAACAGTCCAGCTCCACTTTATAAATGTAGGTACAGAACAGTCCAGCTCCACTTTATAAATGTAGGTACAGAACAGTCCAACTCCACTTTATAAATGTAGGTACAGAACAGTCCAGGTCCACTTTATAAATGTAGGTACAGAACAGTCCAGCTCCACTTTATAAATGTAGGTACAGAACAGTCCAGCTCCACTTTATAAATGTAGGTACAGAACAGTCCAGCTCCACTTTATAAATGTAGGTACAGAACAGTCCAGCTCCACTTTATAAATGTAGGTACAGAACAGTCCAGCTCCACTTTATAAATGTAGGTACAGAACAGTCCAGTACAGAACAGTCCAGCTCCACTTTATAAATGTAGGTACAGAACAGTCCAGTACAGAACAGTCCAGCTCCACTTTATAAATGTAGGCACAGAACAGTACAGAACACTTTATAAATGTAGATACAGAACAGTCCAGTACAGAACAGTCCAGCTCCACTTTATAAATGTAGGTACAGAACAGTCCAGCTCCACTTTATAAATGTAGGTACAGAACAGTCCAGCTCCACTTTATAAATGTAGGTACAGAACAGTCCAGCTCCACTTTATAAATGTAGGTACAGAACAGTCCAGCTCCACTTTATAAATGTAGGTACAGAACAGTCCAGCTCCACTTTATAAATGTAGGTACAGAACAGTCCAGCTCCACTTTATAAATGTAGGTACAGAACAGTCCAGGTCCACTTTATAAATGTAGGTACAGAACAGTCCAGCTCCACTTTATAAATGTAGGTACAGAACAGTCCAGCTCCACTTTATAAATGTAGGTACAGAACAGTCCAGCTCCACTTTATAAATGTAGGTACAGAACAGTCCAGCTCCACTTTATAAATGTAGGTACAGAACAGTCCAGCTCCACTTTATAAATGTAGGTACAGAGCAGTCCAGTACAGAACAGTCCAGCTCCACTTTATAAATGTAGATACAGAACAGTCCACAGAACAGTCCAGCTCCACTTTATAAATGTAGGTACAGAACAGTCCAGCTCCACTTTATAAATGTAGGTACAGAACACTTTATAAATGTAGATACAGAACAGTCCAGTACAGAACAGTCCAGCTCCACTTTATAAATGTAGGTACAGAACAGTCCAGCTCCACTTTATAAATGTAGGTACAGAACAGTCCAGGTCCACTTTATAAATGTAGGTACAGAACAGTCCAGCTCCACTTTATAAATGTAGGTACAGAACAGTCCAGCTCCACTTTATAAATGTAGGTACAGAACAGTCCAGGTCCACTTTATAAATGTAGGTACAGAACAGTCCAGCTCCACTTTATAAATGTAGGTACAGAACAGTCCAGGTCCACTTTATAAATGTAGGTACAGAACAGTCCAGCTCCACTTTATAAATGTAGGTACAGAACAGTCCAGCTCCACTTTATAAATGTAGGTACAGAACAGTCCAGCTCCACTTTATAAATGTAGGTACAGAACAGTCCAGCTCCACTTTATAAATGTAGGTACAGAACAGTCCAGCTCCACTTTATAAATGTAGGTACAGAACAGTCCAACTCCACTTTATAAATGTAGGTACAGAACAGTCCAACTCCACTTTATAAATGTAGGTACAGAACAGTCCAGCTCCACTTTATCAAATGTAGGTACAGAACAGTCCAACTCCACTTTATAAATGTAGGTACAGAACAGTCCAGCTCCACTTTATAAATGTAGGTACAGAACAGTCCAGCTCCACTTTATAAATGTAGATACAGAACAGTCCAGTACAGAACAGTCCAGCTCCACTTTATAAATGTAGGTACAGAACAGTCCAGCTCCACTTTATAAATGTAGGTACAGAACAGTCCAGGTCCACTTTATAAATGTAGGTACAGAACAGTCCAGCTCCAC
The DNA here is from genome assembly GCF_023373465.1 of Oncorhynchus keta. Taxonomy (NCBI): domain Eukaryota; kingdom Metazoa; phylum Chordata; class Actinopteri; order Salmoniformes; family Salmonidae; genus Oncorhynchus; species Oncorhynchus keta. Next base: position 22,796,204 of record NC_068451.1, on the reverse strand, counting down.
TTTATAAATGTAGGTACAGAACAGTCCAGCTCCACTTTACAAATGTAGGTACAGAACAGTCCAGGTCCACTTTATAAATGTAGGGTACAGAACAGTCCAGGTCCACTTTATAAATGTAGGTACAGAACAGTCCAGCTCCACTTTATAAATGTAGGGACAGAACAGTCCAGCTCCACTTTATAAATGTAGGTACAGAACAGTCCAGGTCCACTTTATAAATGTAGGGTACAGAACAGTCCAGGTCCACTTTATAAATGTAGGGTACAGAACAGTCCAGCTCCACTTTATAAATGTAGATACAGAACATTCCATAAATATAAATGTAGATACAGAACAGTCCAGCTCCACTTTATAAATGTAGGTACAGAACAGTCCAGGTCCACTTTATAAATGTAGGTACAGAACAGTCCAGGTCCACTTTATAAATGTAGGTACAGAACAGTCCAGGTCCACTTTATAAATGTAGGGTACAGAACAGTCCAGCTCCACTTTATAAATGTAGGTACAGAACAGTCCAGAACTCCAGCTCCACTTTATAAATGTAGGGTACAGAACAGTCCAGGTCCACTTTATAAATGTAGGTACAGAACAGTCCAGGTCCACTTTATAAATGTAGGTACAGAACAGTCCAGGTCCACTTTATAAATGTAGGTACAGAACAGTCCAGGTCCAATATATAAATGTAGATACAGAACAGTCCAGCTCCACTTTATAAATGTAGGTACAGAACAGTCCAGGTCCACTTTATAAATGTAGGTACAGAACAGTCCAGGTCCACTTTATAAATGTTTGTACAGAACAGTCCAGGTCCATTTTATAAATGTAGGTACAGAACAGTCCAGGTCCAATATATAAATGTAGATACAGAACAGTCCAGCTCCACTTTATAAATGTAGGTACAGAACAGTCCAGGTCCACTTTATAAATGTAGGTACAGAACAGTCCAGGTCCACTTTATAAATGTAGGTACAGAACAGTCCAGTACAGAACAATCCAGCTCCACTTTATAAATGTAGGTACAGAACAGTCCAGGTCCACTTTATAAATGTAGGTACAGAACAGTCCAGTACAGAACAATCCAGCTCCACTTTATAAATGTAGGTACAGAACAGTCCAGGTCCACTTTATAAATGTAGGTACAGAACAGTCCAGGTCCACTTTATAAATGTAGGTACAGAACAGTCCAGCTCCACTTTATAAATGTAGATACAGAACAGTCCAGCTCCACTTTATAAATGTAGATACAGAACAGTCCAGGTCCACTTTATAAATGTAGGTACAGAACAGTCCAGCTCCACTTTATAAATGTAGATACAGAACAGTCCAGGTCCACTTTATAAATGTAGGGTACAGAACAGTCCAGCTCCACTTTATAAATGTAGGTACAGAACAGTCCAGGTCCACTTTATAAATGTAGATACAGAACAGTCCAGCTCCACTTCATAAATGTAGATACAGAACAGTCCAGGTCCACTTTATAAATGTAGGGTACAGAACAGTCCAGCTCCACTTTATAAATATAGATACAGAACAGTCCAGCTCCACTTTATAAATGTGGGGACAGAACAGTCCAGGTCCACTTTATAAATATAGGTACAGAACAGTCCAGGTCCAATATATACATGTAGATACAGAACAGTCCAGCTCCACTTTATAAATGTAGGTACAGAACAGTCCAGCTCCACTTTATAAATGTAGATACAGAACAGTCCAGCTCCACTTTATAAATGTAGGTACAGAACAGTCCAGCTCCACTTTATAAATGTAGGTACAGAACAGTCCAGCTCCACTTTATAAATGTAGGGTACAGAACAGTCCAGCTCCACTTTATAAATGTAGGTACAGAACAGTCCAGCTCCACTTTATAAATGTAGGGACAGAACAGTCCAGGTCCACTTTATAAATGTAGGTACAGAAGAGTCCAGAACAGTCCAGCTCCACTTTATAAATGTAGGGTACAGAACAGTCCAGCTCCACTTTATAAATGTAGATACAGAACAGTCCAGTTCAGAACAGTCCAGCTCCACTTTATAAATGTAGGTACAGAACAGTCCAGCTCCACTTTATAAATGTAGGTACAGAACAGTCCAGCTCCACTTTATAAATGTAGGTACAGAACAGTCCAGCTCCACTTTATAAATGTAGGTACAGAGCAGTCCAGTACAGAACAGTCCAGCTCCACTTTATAAATGTAGATACAGAACAGTCCAGTACAGAACAGTCCAGCTCCACTTTATAAATGTAGGTACAGAACAGTCCAGCTCCACTTTATAAATGTAGGTACAGAACACTTTATAAATGTAGATACAGAACAGTCCAGTACAGAACAGTCCAGCTCCACTTTATAAATGTAGGTACAGAACAGTCCAGCTCCACTTTATAAATGTAGGTACAGAACAGTCCAGGTCCACTTTATAAATGTAGGTACAGAACAGTCCAGCTCCACTTTATAAATGTAGGTACAGAACAGTCCAGCTCCACTTTATAAATGTAGGTACAGAACAGTCCAGCTCCACTTTATAAATGTAGGTACAGAACAGTCCAACTCCACTTTATAAATGTAGGTACAGAACAGTCCAACTCCACTTTATAAATGTAGGTACAGAACAGTCCAACTCCACTTTATAAATGTAGGTACAGAACAGTCCAGGTCCACTTTATAAATGTAGGTACAGAACAGTCCAGCTCCACTTTATAAATGTAGGTACAGAACAGTCCAGCTCCACTTTATAAATGTAGGTACAGAACAGTCCAGCTCCACTTTATAAATGTAGGTACAGAACAGTCCAGCTCCACTTTATAAATGTAGGTACAGAACAGTCCAGCTCCACTTTATAAATGTAGGTACAGAGCAGGTACAGAACAGTCCAGCTCCACTTTATAAATGTAGATACAGAACAGTCCAGTACAGAACAGTCCAGCTCCACTTTATAAATGTAGGTACAGAACAGTCCAGCTCTACTTTATAAATGTAGGTACAGAACACTTTATAAATGTAGATACAGAACAGTCCAGTACAGAACAGTCCAGCTCCACTTTATAAATGTAGGTACAGAACAGTCCAGGTCCACTTTATAAATGTAGGTACAGAACAGTCCAGGTCCACTTTATAAATGTAGGTACAGAACAGTCCAGCTCCACTTTATAAATGTAGGTACAGAACAGTCCAGCTCCACTTTATAAATGTAGGTACAGAACAGTCCAGCTCCACTTTATAAATGTAGGTACAGAACAGTCCAGCTCCACTTTATAAATGTAGGTACAGAACAGTCCAGCTCCACTTTATAAATGTAGGTACAGAAGTCCAGTACAGAACAGTCCAGCTCCACTTTATAAATGTAGATACAGAACAGTCCAGCTCCACTTTATAAATGTAGGTACAGAACAGTCCAGCTCCACTTTATAAATGTAGGTACAGAACACTTTATAAATGTAGAATACAGAACAGGTACAGAACAGTCCAGCTCCACTTTATAAATGTAGGTACAGAACAGTCCAGCTCCACTTTATAAATGTAGGTACAGAACAGTCCAGCTCCACTTTATAAATGTAGGTACAGAACAGTCCAGCTCCACTTTATAAATGTAGGTACAGAACAGTCCAGCTCCACTTTATAAATGTAGGTACAGAACAGTCCAGGTCCACTTTATAAATGTAGGTACAGAACAGTCCAGCTCCACTTTATAAATGTAGGTACAGAACAGTCCAGGTCCACTTTATAAATGTAGGTACAGAACAGTCCAGCTCCACTTTATAAATGTAGGTACAGAACAGTCCAGCTCCACTTTATAAATGTAGGTACAGAACAGTCCAGCTCCACTTTATAAATGTAGGTACAGAACAGTCCAGCTCCACTTTATAAATGTAGGTACAGAACAGTCCAGCTCCACTTTATAAATGTAGGTACAGAACAGTCCAGCTCCACTTTATAAATGTAGGTACAGAACAGTCCAGCTCCACTTTATAAATGTAGGTACAGAACAGTCCAACTCCACTTTATAAATGTAGGTACAGAACAGTCCAACTCCACTTTATAAATGTAGGTACAGAACAGTCCAACTCCACTTTATCAATGTAGGTACAGAACAGTCCAGGTCCAATATATAAATGTAGGTACAGAACAGTCCAGCTCCACTTTATAAATGTAGGTACAGAACAGTCCAGCTCCACTTTATAAATGTAGGTACAGAACAGTCCAGCTCCACTTTATAAATGTAGGTACAGAACAGTCCAGCTCCACTTTATAAATGTAGGTACAGAGCAGTCCAGTACAGAACAGTCCAGCTCCACTTTATAAATGTAGATACAGAACAGTCCAGTACAGAACAGTCCAGCTCCACTTTATAAATGTAGGTACAGAACAGTCCAGCTCCACTTTATAAATGTAGGTACAGAACACTTTATAAATGTAGATACAGAACAGTCCAGTACAGAACAGTCCAGCTCCACTTTATAAATGTAGGTACAGAACAGTCCAGCTCCACTTTATAAATGTAGGTACAGAACAGTCCAGGTCCACTTTATAAATGTAGGTACAGAACAGTCCAGCTCCACTTTATAAATGTAGGTACAGAACAGTCCAGCTCCACTTTATAAATGTAGGTACAGAACAGTCCAGCTCCACTTTATAAATGTAGGTACAGAACAGTCCAGCTCCACTTTATAAATGTAGGTACAGAACAGTCCAGGTCCACTTTATAAATGTAGGTACAGAACAGTCCAGCTCCACTTTATAAATGTAGGTACAGAACAGTCCAGCTCCACTTTATAAATGTAGGTACAGAACAGTCCAGCTCCACTTTATAAATGTAGGTACAGAACAGTCCAGCTCCACTTTATAAATGTAGGTACAGAACAGTCCAACTCCACTTTATAAATGTAGGTACAGAACAGTCCAACTCCACTTTATCAATGTAGGTACAGAACAGTCCAACTCCACTTTATAAATGTAGGTACAGAACAGTCCAACTCCACTTTATAAATGTAGGTACAGAACAGTCCAACTCCACTTTATAAATGTAGGTACAGAACAGTCCAGCTCCACTTTATAAATGTAGGTACAGAACAGTCCAGGTCCACTTTATAAATGTAGGTACAGAACAGTCCAGCTCCACTTTATAAATGTAGGTACAGAGCAGTCCAGTACAGAACAGTCCAGCTCCACTTTATAAATGTAGATACAGAACAGTCCAGTACAGAACAGTCCAGCTCCACTTTATAAATGTAGGTACAGAACAGTCCAGCTCCACTTTATAAATGTAGGTACAGAACACTTTATAAATGTAGATACAGAACAGTCCAGTACAGAACAGTCCAGCTCCACTTTATAAATGTAGGTAGGTACAGAACAGTCCAGCTCCACTTTATAAATGTAGGTACAGAACAGTCCAGCTCCACTTTATAAATGTAGGTACAGAACAGTCCAGCTCCACTTTATAAATGTAGGTACAGAACAGTCCAGCTCCACTTTATAAATGTAGGTACAGAACAGTCCAGCTCCACTTTATAAATGTAGGTACAGAACAGTCCAGCTCCACTTTATAAATGTAGGTACAGAACAGTCCAACTCCAGAACAGTCCAACTTTATAAATGTAGGTACAGAACAGTCCAACTCCACTTTATAAATGTAGGTACAGAACAGTCCAGGTCCACTTTATAATGTAGGTACAGAACAGTCCAGGTCCAATATATAAATGTAGGTACAGAACAGTCCAGCTCCACTTTATAAATGTAGGTACAGAACAGTTCCACTTTATAAATGTAGGTACAGAACAGTCCAGCTCCACTTTATAAATGTAGGTACAGAACAGTCCAGCTCCACTTTATAAATGTAGGTACAGAACAGTCCAGCTCCACTTTATAAATGTAGGTACAGAACAGTCCAGTACAGAACAGTCCAGCTCCACTTTATAAATGTAGGTACAGAACAGTCCAGCTCCACTTTATAAATGTAGGTACAGAACACTTTATAAATGTAGATACAGAACAGTCCAGTACAGAACAGTCCAGCTCCACTTTATAAATGTAGGTACAGAACAGTCCAGCTCCACTTTATACATGTAGGTACAGAACAGTCCAGGTCCACTTTATAAATGTAGGTACAGAACAGTCCAGCTCCACTTTATAAATGTAGGTACAGAACAGTCCAGCTCCACTTTATAAATGTAGGTACAGAACAGTCCAGCTCCACTTTATAAATGTAGGTACAGAACAGTCCAGCTCCACTTTATAAATGTAGGTACAGAACAGTCCAGCTCCACTTTATAAATGTAGGTACAGAACAGTCCAGCTCCACTTTATAAATGTAGGTACAGAACAGTCCAACTCCACTTTATAAATGTAGGTACAGAACAGTCCAACTCCACTTTATAAATGTAGGTACAGAACAGTCCAACTCCACTTTATCAATGTAGGTACAGAACAGTCCAACTCCACTTTATCAATGTAGGTACAGAACAGTCCAACTCCACTTTATAAATGTAGGTACAGAACAGTCCAACTCCACTTTATAAATGTAGGTACAGAACAGTCCAGCTCCACTTTATAAATGTAGGTACAGAACAGTCCAGCTCCACTTTATAAATGTAGGTACAGAACAGTCCAGCTCCACTTTATAAATGTAGGTACAGAGCAGTCCAGTACAGAACAGTCCAGCTCCACTTTATAAATGTAGATACAGAACAGTCCAGTACAGAACAGTCCAGCTCCACTTTATAAATGTAGGTACAGAACAGTCCAGCTCCACTTCATAAATGTAACAGAACACTTTATAAATGTAGATACAGAACAGTACAGAACAGTCCAGCTCCACTTTATAAATGTAGGTACAGAACAGTCCAGCTCCACTTTATAAATGTAGGTACAGAACAGTCCAGCTCCACTTTATAAATGTAGGTACAGAACAGTCCAGCTCCACTTTATAAATGTAGGTACAGAACAGTCCAGCTCCACTTTATAAATATAGGTACAGAACAGTCCAACTCCACTTTATAAATGTAGGTACAGAACAGTCCAGCTCCACTTTATAAATGTAGGTACAGAACAGTCCAGGTCCACTTTATAAATGTAGGTACAGAACAGTCCAGCTCCACTTTATAAATGTAGGTACAGAACAGTCCAGCTCCACTTTATAAATGTAGGTACAGAACAGTCCAGCTCCACTTTATAAATGTAGGTACAGAGCAGTCAGTACAGAACAGTCCAGCTCCACTTTATAAATGTAGATACAGAACAGTCCAGTACAGAACAGTCCAGCTCCACTTTATAAATGTAGGTACAGAACAGTCCAGCTCCACTTTATAAATGTAGGTACAGAACACTTTATAAATGTAGATACAGAACAGTCCAGTACAGAACAGTCCAGCTCCACTTTATAAATGTAGGTACAGAACAGTCCAGCTCCACTTTATAAATGTAGGTACAGAACAGTCCAGGTCCACTTTATAAATGTAGGTACAGAACAGTCCAGCTCCACTTTATAAATGTAGGTACAGAACAGTCCAGCTCCACTTTATAAATGTAGGTACAGAACAGTCCAGCTCCACTTTATAAATGTAGGTACAGAACAGTCCAGCTCCACTTTATAAATGTAGGTACAGAACAGTCCAGGTCCACTTTATAAATGTAGGTACAGAACAGTCCAGCTCCACTTTATAAATGTAGGTACAGAACAGTCCAGGTCCACTTTATAAATGTAGGTACAGAACAGTCCAGGTCCACTTTATAAATGTAGGTACAGAACAGTCCAGCTCCACTTTATAAATGTAGGTACAGAACAGTCCAGCTCCACTTTATAAATGTAGGTACAGAACAGTCCAGCTCCACTTTATAAATGTAGGTACAGAACAGTCCAGCTCCACTTTATAAATGTAGGTACAGAACAGTCCAGCTCCACTTTATAAATGTAGATACAGAACAGTCCAGTACAGAACAGTCCAGCTCCACTTTATAAATGTAGGTACAGAACAGTCCAGCTCCACTTTATAAATGTAGGTACAGAACAGTCCAGCTCCACTTTATAAATGTAGGTACAGAACAGTCCAACTCCACTTTATAAATATAGGTACAGAACAGTCCAACTCCACTTTATAAATGTAGGTACAGAACAGTCCAACTCCACTTTATCAATGTAGGTACAGAACAGTCCAGCTCCACTCTATAAATGTAGGTACAGAACAGTCCAGCTCCACTTTATAAATGTAGGTACAGAACAGTCCAGCTCCACTTTATAAATGTAGGTACAGAACAGTCCAGCTCCACTTTATAAATGTAGGTACAGAACAGTCCAGCTCCACTTTATAAATGTAGATACAGAACAGTCCAGTACAGAACAGTCCAGCTCCACTTTATAAATGTAGGTACAGAACAGTCCAGCTCCACTTTATAAATGTAGGTACAGAACACTTTATAAATGTAGATACAGAACAGTCCAGTACAGAACAGTCCAGCTCCACTTTATAAATGTAGGTACAGAACAGTCCAGCTCCACTTTATAAATGTAGGTACAGAACAGTCCAGGTCCACTTTATAAATGTAGGTACAGAACAGTCCAGCTCCACTTTATAAATGTAGGTACAGAACAGTCCAGCTCCACTTTATAAATGTAGGTACAGAACAGTCCAGCTCCACTTTATAAATGTAGGTACAGAACAGTCCAGCTCCACTTTATAAATGTAGGTACAGAACAGTCCAGCTCCACTTTATAAATGTAGGTACAGAACAGTCCAACTCCACTTTATAAATGTAGGTACAGAACAGTCCAGCTCCACTTTATAAATGTAGGTACAGAACAGTCCAGGTCCAATATATAAATGTAGGTACAGAACAGTCCAGCTCCACTTTATAAATGTAGGTACAGAACAGTCCAGCTCCACTTTATAAATGTAGGTACAGAACAGTCCAGCTCCACTTTATAAATGTAGGTACAGAACAGTCCAGCTCCACTTTATAAATGTAGGTACAGAACAGTCCAGCTCCACTTTATAAATGTAGATACAGAACAGTCCAGTACACAGAACAGTCCAGCTCCACTTTATAAATGTAGGTACAGAACAGTCCAGCTCCACTTTATAAATGTAGGTACAGAACACTTTATAAATGTAGATACAGAACAGTCCAGTACAGAACAGTCCAGCTCCACTTTATAAATGTAGGTACAGAACAGTCCAGCTCCACTTTATACATGTAGGTACAGAACAGTCCAGGTCCACTTTATAAATGTAGGTACAGAACAGTCCAGCTCCACTTTATAAATGTAGGTACAGAACAGTCCAGCTCCACTTTATAAATGTAGGTACAGAACAGTCCAGCTCCACTTTATAAATGTAGGTACAGAACAGTCCAGCTCCACTTTATAAATGTAGGTACAGAACAGTCCAGGTCCACTTTATAAATGTAGGTACAGAACAGTCCAACTCCACTTTATAAATGTAGGTACAGAACAGTCCAACTCCACTTTATAAATGTAGGTACAGAACAGTCCAACTCCACTTTATCAATGTAGGTACAGAACAGTCCAGGTCCAATATATAAATGTAGGTACAGAACAGTCCAGCTCCACTTTATAAATGTAGGTACAGAACAGTCCAGCTCCACTTTATAAATGTAGGTACAGAACAGTCCAGCTCCACTTTATAAATGTAGGTACAGAACAGTCCAGCTCCACTTTATAAATGTAGATACAGAACAGTCCAGTACAGAACAGTCCAGCTCCACTTTATAAATGTAGGTACAGAACAGTCCAGCTCCACTTTATAAATGTAGGTACAGAACACTTTATAAATGTAGATACAGAACAGTCCAGTACAGAACAGTCCAGCTCCACTTTATAAATGTAGGTACAGAACAGTCCAGCTCCACTTTATAAATGTAGGTACAGAACAGTCCAGGTCCACTTTATAAATGTAGGTACAGAACAGTCCAGCTCCACTTTATAAATGTAGGTACAGAACAGTCCAGCTCCACTTTATAAATGTAGGTACAGAACAGTCCAGCTCCACTTTATAAATGTAGGTACAGAACAGTCCAGCTCCACTTTATAAATGTAGGTACAGAACAGTCCAACTCCACTTTATAAATGTAGGTACAGAACAGTCCAACTCCACTTTATAAATGTAGGTACAGAACAGTCCAGGTCCACTTTATCAATGTAGGTACAGAACAGTCCAGGTCCAATATATAAATGTAGGTACAGAACAGTCCAGCTCCACTTTATAAATGTAGGTACAGAACAGTCCAGCTCCACTTTATAAATGTAGGTACAGAACAGTCCAGCTCCACTTTATAAATGTAGGTACAGAACAGTCCAGCTCCACTTTATAAATGTAGGTACAGAACAGTCCAGCTCCACTTTATAAATGTAGATACAGAACAGTCCAGTACAGAACAGTCCAGCTCCACTTTATAAATGTAGGTACAGAACAGTCCAGCTCCACTTTATAAATGTAGGTACAGAACACTTTATAAATGTAGATACAGAACAGTCCAGTACAGAACAGTCCAGCTCCACTTTATAAATGTAGGTACAGAACAGTCCAGCTCCACTTTATACATGTAGGTACAGAACAGTCCAGGTCCACTTTATAAATGTAGGTACAGAACAGTCCAGCTCCACTTTATAAATGTAGGTACAGAACAGTCCAGCTCCACTTTATAAATGTAGGTACAGAACAGTCCAGGTCCACTTTATAAATGTAGGTACAGAACAGTCCAGCTCCACTTTATAAATGTAGGTACAGAACAGTCCAGGTCCACTTTATAAATGTAGGTACAGAACAGTCCAGCTCCACTTAATAAAATGTAGGTACAGACCAGTCCAGCTCCACTTTATAAATATAGGTACAGAACAGTCCAGGTCCAATATATAAATGTAGGTACAGAACAGTCCAGCTCCACTTTATAAATGTAGGTACAGAACAGTCCAGCTCCACTTTATAAATGTAGGTACAGAACAGTCCAGCTCCACTTTATAAATGTAGGTACAGAACAGTCCAGCTCCACTTTATAAATGTAGGTACAGAACAGTCCAGCTCCACTTTATAAATGTAGGTACAGAGCAGTCCAGTACAGAACAGTCCAGCTCCACTTTATAAATGTAGATACAGAACAGTCCAGTACAGAACAGTCCAGCTCCACTTTATAAATGTAGGTACAGAACAGTCCAGCTCCACTTTATAAATGTAGGTACAGAACACTTTATAAATGTAGATACAGAACAGTCCAGTACAGAACAGTCCAGCTCCACTTTATAAATGTAGGTACAGAACAGTCCAGCTCCACTTTATACATGTAGGTACAGAACAGTCCAGGTCCACTTTATAAATGTAGGTACAGAACAGTCCAGCTCCACTTTATAAATGTAGGTACAGAACAGTCCAACTCCACTTTATAAATGTAGGTACAGAACAGTCCAACTCCACTTTATAAATGTAGGTACAGAACAGTCCAGGTCCACTTTATCAATGTAGGTACAGAACAGTCCAGGTCCAATATATAAATGTAGGTACAGAACAGTCCAGCTCCACTTTATAAATGTAGGTACAGAACAGTCCAGCTCCACTTTATAAATGTAGGTACAGAACAGTCCAGCTCCACTTTATAAATGTAGGTACAGAACAGTCCAGCTCCACTTTATAAATGTAGGTACAGAACAGTCCAGCTCCACTTTATAAATGTAGGTACAGAGCAGTCCAGTACAGAACAGTCCAGCTCCACTTTATAAATGTAGATACAGAACAGTCCAGTACAGAACAGTCCAGCTCCACTTTATAAATGTAGGTACAGAACAGTCCAGCTCCACTTTATAAATGTAGGTACAGAACACTTTATAAATGTAGATACAGAACAGTCCAGTACAGAACAGTCCAGCTCCACTTTATAAATGTAGGTACAGAACAGTCCAGCTCCACTTTATACATGTAGGTACAGAACAGTCCAGGTCCACTTTATAAATGTAGGTACAGAACAGTCCAGCTCCACTTTATAAATGTAGGTACAGAACAGTCCAGCTCCACTTTATAAATGTAGGTACAGAACAGTCCAGGTCCACTTTATAAATGTAGGTACAGAACAGTCCAGCTCCACTTTATAAATGTAGGTACAGAACAGTCCAGGTCCACTTTATAAATGTAGGTACAGAACAGTCCAGGTCCACTTTATAAATGTAGGTACAGAACAGTCCAGCTCCACTTTATAAATGTAGGTACAGAACAGTCCAGCTCCACTTTATAAATGTAGGTACAGAACAGTCCAACTCCACTTTATAAATGTAGGTACAGAACAGTCCAACTCCACTTTATAAATGTAGGTACAGAACAGTCCAACTCCACTTTATAAATGTAGGTACAGAACAGTCCAACTCCACTTTATCAATGTAGGTACAGAACAGTCCAACTCCACTTTATCAATGTAGGTACAGAACAGTCCAGCTCCACTTTATAAATGTAGGTACAGAACAGTCCAGGTCCACTTTATAAATGTAGGTACAGAACAGTCCAGCTCCACTTTATAAATGTAGGTACAGAACAGTCCAGGTCCAATATATAAATGTAGGTACAGAACAGTCCAGCTCCACTTTATAAATGTAGGTACAGAACAGTCCAGCTCCACTTTATAAATGTAGGTACAGAACAGTCCAGCTCCACTTTATAAATGTAGGTACAGAACAGTCCAGCTCCACTTTATAAATGTAGGTACAGAACAGTCCAGCTCCACTTTATAAATGTAGGTACAGAGCAGTCCAGTACAGAACAGTCCAGCTCCACTTTATAAATGTAGGTACAGAACAGTCCAGGTCCACTTTATAAATGTAGGTACAGAACAGTCCAGGTCCACTTTATAAATGTAGGTACAGAACAGTCCAGCTCCACTTTATAAATGTAGGTACAGAACAGTCCAGCTCCACTTTATAAATGTAGGTACAGAACAGTCCAACTCCACTTTATAAATGTAGGTACAGAACAGTCCAACTCCACTTTATAAATGTAGGTACAGAACAGTCCAACTCCACTTTATAAATGTAGGTACAGAACAGTCCAACTCCACTTTATCAATGTAGGTACAGAACAGTCCAACTCCACTTTATCAATGTAGGTACAGAACAGTCCAACTCCACTTTATAAATGTAGGTACAGAACAGTCCAGCTCCACTTTATAAATGTAGGTACAGAGCAGTCCAGTACAGAACAGTCCAGCTCCACTTTATAAATGTAGATACAGAACAGTCCAGTACAGAACAGTCCAGCTCCACTTTATAAATGTAGGTACAGAACAGTCCAGCTCCACTTTATAAATGTAGGTACAGAACACTTTATAAATGTAGATACAGAACAGTCCAGTACAGAACAGTCCAGCTCCACTTTATAAATGTAGGTACAGAACAGTCCAGCTCCACTTTATAAATGTAGGTACAGAACAGTCCAGCTCCACTTTATAAATGTAGGTACAGAACAGTCCAGCTCCACTTTATAAATGTAGGTACAGAACAGTCCAACTCCACTTTATAAATATAGGTACAGAACAGTCCAACTCCACTTTATAAATGTAGGTACAGAACAGTCCAACTCCACTTTATCAATGTAGGTACAGAACAGTCCAGGTCCAATATATAAATGTAGGTACAGAACAGTCCAGCTCCACTTTATAAATGTAGGTACAGAACAGTCCAGCTCCACTTTATAAATGTAGGTACAGAACAGTCCAGCTCCACTTTATAAATGTAGGTACAGAACAGTCCAGCTCCACTTTATAAATGTAGGTACAGAACAGTCCAGCTCCACTTTATAAATGTAGGTACAGAGCAGTCCAGTACAGAACAGTCCAGCTCCACTTTATAAATGTAGATACAGAACAGTCCAGTACAGAACAGTCCAGCTCCACTTTATAAATGTAGGTACAGAACACTTTATAAATGTAGATACAGAACAGTCCAGTACAGAACAGTCCAGCTCCACTTTATAAATGTAGGTACAGAACAGTCCAGCTCCACTTTATAAATGTAGGTACAGAACAGTCCAGCTCCACTTTATAAATGTAGGTACAGAACAGTCCAGCTCCACTTTATAAATGTAGGTACAGAACAGTCCAACTCCACTTTATAAATATAGGTACAGAACAGTCCAACTCCACTTTATAAATGTAGGTACAGAACAGTCCAACTCCACTTTATCAATGTAGGTACAGAACAGTCCAGGTCCAATATATAAATGTAGGTACAGAACAGTCCAGCTCCACTTTATAAATGTAGGTACAGAACAGTCCAGCTCCACTTTATAAATGTAGGTACAGAACAGTCCAGCTCCACTTTATAAATGTAGGTACAGAACAGTCCAGCTCCACTTTATAAATGTAGGTACAGAGCAGTCCAGTACAGAACAGTCCAGCTCCACTTTATAAATGTAGATACAGAACAGTCCAGTACAGAACAGTCCAGCTCCACTTTATAAATGTAGGTACAGAACAGTCCAGCTCCACTTTATAAATGTAGGTACAGAACACTTTATAAATGTAGATACAGAACAGTCCAGTACAGAACAGTCCAGCTCCACTTTATAAATGTAGGTACAGAACAGTCCAGCTCCACTTTATAAATGTAGGTACAGAACAGTCCAGGTCCACTTTATAAATGTAGGTACAGAACAGTCCAGCTCCACTTTATAAATGTAGGTACAGAACAGTCCAGGTCCACTTTATAAATGTAGGTACAGAACAGTCCAGCTCCACTTTCTAAATGTAGGTACAGAACAGTCCAGCTCCACTTTCTAAATGTAGGTACATAACAGTCCAGCTCCACTTTATAAATGTAGGTACAGAACAGTCCAGCTCCACTTTATAAATGTAGGTACAGAACAGTCCAACTCCACTTTATAAATGTAGGTACAGAACAGTCCAACTCCACTTTATAAATGTAGGTACAGAACAGTCCAACTCCACTTTATAAATGTAGGTACAGAACAGTCCAACTCCACTTTATCACTGTAGGTACAGAACAGTCCAACTCCACTTTATAAATGTAGGTACAGAACAGTCCAGCTCCACTTTATAAATGTAGGTACAGAACACTTTATAAATGTAGATACAGAACAGTCCAGTACAGAACAGTCCAGCTCCACTTTATAAATGTAGGTACAGAACAGTCCAGCTCCACTTTATAAATGTAGGTACAGAACAGTCCAGGTCCACTTTATAAATGTAGGTACAGAACAGTCCAGCTCCACTTTATAAATGTAGGTACAGAACAGTCCAGCTCCACTTTACAAATGTAGGTACAGAACAGTCCAGGTCCACTTTATAAATGTAGGTACAGAACAGTCCAGCTCCACTTTATAAATGTAGGTACAGAACAGTCCAGGTCCACTTTATAAATGTAGGTACAGAACAGTCCAGCTCCACTTTATAAATGTAGGTACAGAACAGTCCAGCTCCACTTTATAAATGTAGGTACAGAACAGTCCAGCTCCACTTTATAAATGTAGGTACAGAACAGTCCAACTCCACTTTATAAATGTAGGTACAGAACAGTCCAACTCCACTTTATAAATGTAGGTACAGAACAGTCCAGGTCCACTTTATAAATGTAGGTACAGAACAGTCCAGCTCCACTTTATAAATGTAGGTACAGAACAGTCCAGGTCCACTTTATAAATGTAGGTACAGAACAGTCCAGCTCCACTTTCTAAATGTAGGTACAGAACAGTCCAGCTCCACTTTATAAATGTAGGTACAGAACAGTCCAGCTCCACTTTATAAATGTAGGTACAGAACAGTCCAGCTCCACTTTATAAATGTAGGTACAGAACAGTCCAACTCCACTTTATAAATGTAGGTACAGAACAGTCCAACTCCACTTTATAAATGTAGGTACAGAACAGTCCAACTCCACTTTATAAATGTAGGTACAGAACAGTCCAACTCCACTTTATCAATGTAGGTACAGAACAGTCCAACTCCACTTTATCACTGTAGGTACAGAACAGTCCAACTCCACTTTATAAATGTAGGTACAGAACAGTCCAGCTCCACTTTATAAATGTAGGTACAGAACACTTTATAAATGTAGATACAGAACAGTCCAGTACAGAACAGTCCAGCTCCACTTTATAAATGTAGGTACAGAACAGTCCAGCTCCACTTTATAAATGTAGGTACAGAACAGTCCAGGTCCACTTTATAAATGTAGGTACAGAACAGTCCAGCTCCACTTTATAAATGTAGGTACAGAACAGTCCAGCTCCACTTTATAAATGTAGGTACAGAACAGTCCAGGTCCACTTTATAAATGTAGGTACAGAACAGTCCAGCTCCACTTTATAAATGTAGGTACAGAACAGTCCAGGTCCACTTTATAAATGTAGGTACAGAACAGTCCAGCTCCACTTTATAAATGTAGGTACAGAACAGTCCAGCTCCACTTTATAAATGTAGGTACAGAACAGTCCAGCTCCACTTTATAAATGTAGGTACAGAACAGTCCAGCTCCACTTTATAAATGTAGGTACAGAACAGTCCAACTCCACTTTATAAATGTAGGTACAGAACAGTCCAACTCCACTTTATAAATGTAGGTACAGAACAGTCCAACTCCACTTTATAAATGTAGGTACAGAACAGTCCAACTCCACTTTATCAATGTAGGTACAGAACAGTCCAACTCCACTTTATCACTGTAGGTACAGAACAGTCCAACTCCACTTTATAAATGTAGGTACAGAACAATCCAACTCCACTTTATAAATGTAGGTACAGAACAGCCCAGCTCCACTTTATAAATGTAGGTACAGAACAGTCCAGGTCCACTTTATAAATGTAGGTACAGAACAGTCCAGCTCCACTTTATAAATGTAGGTACAGAACAGTCCAGCTCCACTTTATAAATGTAGGTACAGAACAGTCCAGCTCCACTTTATAAATGTAGGTACAGAACAGTCCAACTCCACTTTATAAATATAGGTACAGAACAGTCCAACTCCACTTTATAAATGTAGGTACAGAACAGTCCAGGTCCACTTTATAAATGTAGGTACAGAACAGTCCAGCTCCACTTTATAAATGTAGGTACAGAACAGTCCAGGTCCACTTTATAAATGTAGGTACAGAACAGTCCAGCTCCACTTTATAAATGTAGGTACAGAACAGTCCAGCTCCACTTTATAAATGTAGGTACAGAACAGTCCAGCTCCACTTTATAAATGTAGGTACAGAACAGTCCAGCTCCACTTTATAAATGTAGGTACAGAACAGTCCAACTCCACTTTATAAATGTAGGTACAGAACAGTCCAACTCCACTTTATAAATGTAGGTACAGAACAGTCCAACTCCACTTTATAAATGTAGGTACAGAACAGTCCAACTCCACTTTATCAATGTAGGTACAGAACAGTCCAACTCCACTTTATCACTGTAGGTACAGAACAGTCCAACTCCACTTTATAAATGTAGGTACAGAACAGTCCAGCTCCACTTTATAAATGTAGGTACAGAACACTTTATAAATGTAGATACAGAACAGTCCAGTACAGAACAGTCCAGCTCCACTTTATAAATGTAGGTACAGAACAGTCCAGCTCCACTTTATAAATGTAGGTACAGAACAGTCCAGGTCCACTTTATAAATGTAGGTACAGAACAGTCCAGCTCCACTTTATAAATGTAGGTACAGAACAGTCCAGCTCCACTTTATAAATGTAGGTACAGAACAGTCCAGGTCCACTTTATAAATGTAGGTACAGAACAGTCCAGCTCCACTTTATAAATGTAGGTACAGAACAGTCCAGGTCCACTTTATAAATGTAGGTACAGAACAGTCCAGCTCCACTTTCTAAATGTAGGTACAGAACAGTCCAGCTCCACTTTATAAATGTAGGTACAGAACAGTCCAGCTCCACTTTATAAATGTAGGTACAGAACAGTCCAGCTCCACTTTATAAATGTAGGTACAGAACAGTCCAACTCCACTTTATAAATGTAGGTACAGAACAGTCCAACTCCACTTTATAAATGTAGGTACAGAACAGTCCAACTCCACTTTATAAATGTAGGTACAGAACAGTCCAACTCCACTTTATAAATGTAGGTACAGAACAGTCCAACTCCACTTTATCACTGTAGGTACAGAACAGTCCAACTCCACTTTATAAATGTAGGTACAGAACAATCCAACTCCACTTTATAAATGTAGGTACAGAACAGCCCAGCTCCACTTTATAAATGTAGGTACAGAACAGTCCAGGTCCACTTTATAAATGTAGGTACAGAACAGTCCAGCTCCACTTTATAAATGTAGGTACAGAGCAGTCCAGTACAGAACAGTCCAGCTCCACTTTATAAATGTAGGTACAGAACAGTCCAACTCCACTTTATAAATGTAGGTACAGAACAGTCCAACTCCACTTTATAAATGTAGGTACAGAACAGTCCAACTCCACTTTATAAATGTAGGTACAGAACAGTCCAACTCCACTTTATAAATGTAGGTACAGAACAGTCCAACTCCACTTTATAAATGTAGGTACAGAACAGTCCAACTCCACTTTATAAATGTAGGTACAGAACAGTCCAACTCCACTTTATAAATGTAGGCACAGAACAGTCCAACTCCACTTTATAAATGTAGGTACAGAACAGTCCAACTCCACTTTATCAATGTAGGTACAGAACAGTCCAACTCCACTTTATAAATGTAGGTACAGAACAGTCCAACTCCACTTTATAAATGTAGGTACAGAACAGTCCAACTCCACTTTATAAATATAGATACAGAACAGTCCAACTCCACTTTATAAATGTAGGTACAGAACAGTCCAACTCCACTTTATAAATATAGATACAGAACAGTCCAACTCCACTTTATAAATGTAGGTACAGAACAGTCCAACTCCACTTTATAAATGTAGGTACAGAACAGTCCAACTCCACTTTATAAATGTAGGTACAGAACACACCATACAGCTCCACATAATAGCCACTCGAACAGAAGTTCGGCTGAGTTAGTGGAAAACACACTAAAGCATCAAGACCCATTCCAGATTTATAAGTGTTACTGCATGTCCATTGTTTTGCAGTGTCATGAGAGCACAGATCGGACAGACAGTGAAAGGGATAGAGAATGAAAGACTGAAAGGATTGACCAATAAGGTATACTGATAGAGATAGAGAATGACAGACAGAAAGGATTGACCAATAAGGTATACTGATAGAGATAGAGAATGACAGACAGAAAGGATTGACCAATAAGGTATACTGATAGAGATAGAGAATGACAGACACTAAGGATAGACCAATAAGGTATACTGATAGAGATAGAGAATGACAGACAGAAACCAATAAGGTATACTGGAGATAGACCAATAATAAGGTATACTGATAGAGATAGAGAATGAATGACAGACAGAAAGGATTGACCAATAAGGTATACTGATAGAGATAGAGAATGACAGACAGAAAGGATAGACCAATAAGGTATACTGATAGAGATAGAGAATGACAGACACTAAGGATAGACCAATAAGGTATACTGATAGAGATAGAGAATGACAGACACTAAGGATTGACCAATAAGGTATGCTGATAGAGATAGAGAATGACAGACAGAAAGGATAGACCAATAAGGTATACTGATAGAGATAGAGAATGACAGACACTAAGGATAGACCAATAAGGTATACTGATAGAGATAGAGAATGACAGACAGAAAGGATTGACCAATAAGGTATACTGATAGAGATAGAGAATGACAGACAGAAAGGATAGACCAATAAGGTATACTGATAAAGATAGAGAATGACAGACACTAAGGATTGACCAATAAGGTATACTGATAGAGATAGAGAATGACAGACAGAAAGGATTGACCAATAAGGTATACTAATAGAGATAGAGAATGACAGACAGAAATGATAGACCAATAAGGTATACTGATAGAGATAGAGAATGACAGACAGAAAGGATTGACCAATAAGGTATACTGATAGAGATAGAGAATGACAGACACTAAGGATAGACCAATAAGGTATACTGATAGAGATAGAGAATGACAGACACTAAGGATAGACCAATAAGGTATGCTGATAGAGATAGAGAATGACAGACACTAAGGATTGACCAATAAGGTATGCTGATAGAGATAGAGAATGACAGACACTAAGGATAGACCAATAAGGTATACTGATAGAGATAGAGAATGACAGACACTAAGGATTGACCAATAAGGTATACTGATAGAGATAGAGAATGACAGACAGAAAGGATTGACCAATAAGGTATACTGATAGAGATAGAGAATGACAGACACTAAGGATTGACCAATAAGGTATACTGATAGAGATAGAGAATGACAGACAGAAAGGATATACCAATAAGGTATACTGATAGAGATAGAGAATGACAGACACTAAGGATAGACCAATAAGGTATACTGATAGAGATAGAGAATGACAGACACTAAGGATAGACCAATAAGGTATACTGATAGAGATAGAGAATGACAGACACTAAGGATTGACCAATAAGGTATACTGATAGAGATAGAGAATGACAGACAGAAAGGATTGACCAATAAGGTATACTGATAGAGATAGAGAATGACAGACAGAAATGATAGACCAATAAGGTATACTGATAGAGATAGAGAATGACAGACAGAAAGGATTGACCAATAAGGTATACTGATAGAGATAGAGAATGACAGACACTAAGGATAGACCAATAAGGTATACTGATAGAGATAGAGAATGACAGACACTAAGGATAGACCAATAAGGTATGCTGATAGAGATAGAGAATGACAGACACTAAGGATTGACCAATAAGGTATGCTGATAGAGATAGAGAATGACAGACACTAAGGATAGACCAATAAGGTATACTGATAGAGAATGACAGACACTAAGGATTGACCAATAAGGTATACTGATAGAGATAGAGAATGACAGACAGAAAGGATTGACCAATAAGGTATACTGATAGAGATAGAGAATGACAGACACTAAGGATAGACCAATAAGGTATACTGATAGAGATAGAGAATGACAGACACTAAGGATTGACCAATAAGGTATGCTGATAGAGATAGAGAATGACAGACAGAAAGGATAGACCAATAAGGTATACTGATAGAGATAGAGAATGACAGACACTAAGGATAGACCAATAAGGTATACTGATAGAGATAGATAATGACAGACAGAAAGGATAGACCAATAAGGTATACTGATAGAGATAGAGAATGACAGACAGAAAGGATAGACCAATAAGGTATACTGATAGAGATAGAGAATGACAGACAGAAAGGATTGACCAATAAGGTATACTGATAGAGATAGAGAATGACAGACAGAAAGGATTGACCAATAAGGTATACTGATAGAGATAGAGAATGACAGACAGAAAGGATAGACCAATAAGGTATACTGATAGAGATAGAGAATGACAGACAGAAAGGATTGACCAATAAGGTATACTGATAGAGATAGAGAATGACAGACAGAAAGGATTGACCAATAAGGTATACTGATAGAGATAGAGAATGACAGACAGAAAGGATAGACCAATAAGGTATACTGATAAAGATAGAGAATGACAGACACTAAGGATTGACCAATAAGGTATACTGATAGAGATAGAGAATGACAGACAGAAAGGATTGACCAATAAGGTATACTGATAGAGATAGAGAATGACAGACAGAAATGATAGACCAATAAGGTATACTGATAGAGATAGAGAATGACAGACAGAAAGGATTGACCAATAAGGTATACTGATAGAGATAGAGAATGACAGACACTAAGGATAGACCAATAAGGTATACTGATAGAGATAGAGAATGACAGACACTAAGGATAGACCAATAAGGTATGCTGATAGAGATAGAGAATGACAGACACTAAGGATTGACCAATAAGGTATGCTGATAGAGATAGAGAATGACAGACACTAAGGATAGACCAATAAGGTATACTGATAGAAATAGAGAATGACAGACACTAAGGATTGACCAATAAGGTATACTGATAGAGATAGAGAATGACAGACAGAAAGGATTGACCAATAAGGTATACTGATAGAGATAGAGAATGACAGACACTAAGGATTGACCAATAAGGTATACTGATAGAGATAGAGAATGACAGACAGAAAGGATATACCAATAAGGTATACTGATAGAGATAGAGAATGACAGACACTAAGGATAGACCAATAAGGTATACTGATAGAGATAGAGAATGACAGACACTAAGGATAGACCAATAAGGTATACTGATAGAGATAGAGAATGACAGACACTAAGGATTGACCAATAAGGTATACTGATAGAGATAGAGAATGACAGACAGAAAGGATAGACCAATAAGGTATACTGATAGAGATAGAGAATGACAGACACTAAGGATTGACCAATAAGGTATACTGATAGAGATAGAGAATGACAGACAGAAAGGATTGACCAATAAGGTATACTGATAGAGATAGAGAATGACAGACAGAAATGATAGACCAATAAGGTATACTGATAGAGATAGAGAATGACAGACAGAAAGGATTGACCAATAAGGTATACTGATAGAGTTAGAGAATGACAGACACTAAGGATAGACCAATAAGGTATACTGATAGAGATAGAGAATGACAGACACTAAGGATAGACCAATAAGGTATGCTGATAGAGATAGAGAATGACAGACACTAAGGATTGACCAATAAGGTATGCTGATAGAGATAGAGAATGACAGACACTAAGGATAGACCAATAAGGTATACTGATAGAGATAGAGAATGACAGACACTAAGGATTGACCAATAAGGTATACTGATAGAGATAGAGAATGACAGACAGAAAGGATTGACCAATAAGGTATACTGATAGAGATAGAGAATGACAGACACTAAGGATTGACCAATAAGGTATACTGATAGAGATAGTGAATGACAGACACTAAGGATTGACCAATAAGGTATACTGATAGAGATAGAGAATGACAGACAGAAAGGATATACCAATAAGGTATACTGATAGAGATAGAGAATGACAGACAGAAAGGATAGACCAATAAGGTATACTGATAGAGATAGAGAATGACAGACACTAAGGATTGACCAATAAGGTATACTGATAGAGATAGAGAATGACAGACAGAAAGGATAGACCAATAAGGTATACTGATAGAGATAGAGATTGACAGACACTAAGGATAGACCAATAAGGTATACTGATAGAGATAGAGAATGACAGACAGAAAGGATTGACCAATAAGGTATACTGATAGAGAAAAGGATATGGAACAGATGAGAGATGGCGTTTGTTAGAGAGATAGACAGATGAAGGGAGGGCATGGTAGAGGGAGAGGGGGGTCAGAGATCAGATTCATGGAAAGATGAGGTAAGGATTGAGATTAATACAATGATTGATTGGTCGTGCTAAAGTCCCCCTCAAGGAAGAGGATTTTTTTTCATCACCTCTATATTTTCTCTAATTCATTTTCATTCCTCCCTCTGTCCTCCTTTCTTTCAGTCTGTTCATCATTTAGCCATCTCTCTCTCTCTCTCTCTCTCTCTCTCTCTCTCTCTCTCTCTCTCTCTCTCTCTCTCTCTCTCTCTCTCTCTCTCTCTCTCTCTCTCTCTCTCTCTCTCTCTCTCTCTCTCTCTCTCTCTCTCTCTCTCCTAGTTATTGTTAAATCTACAAAAATCTCTGACACATCTGTGTGTCTGTCTGTCTGCCACCTAACTAACAGACCTCTAACTAAACACTGTGTCCTCCACTTCTCCCTCGCCATCCTCCTTTCCCCCAGGATGCAATTATTGTGTTCCCTTGGACTCCAACTAATTAGCTTAAAACTCCCACGAATAAATAAGGAATAAAGAGAGTGAGTGAGAGGGAAAAATAGCTATATAAATATATGTATGCTAATCCGTGACGCATACTTTTGAGTACAGACGGACAGAAGCCTGTCAGCACTAGTGTCTCCTCTCCTCGCTCTTCAAACTGTGACACAGCCACAACCAGAAACACACCCACCCACAACCTGACACACACCCACCCACAACCTGACGCACACCCATCCACAACCTGACACACACCCACCCACAACCCGACACACACCCACCCACAACCTGACACACACCCACCCACAACCTGACACACCCACCCACAACCTGACACACACCCACCCACAACCTGACACACACCCACCCACAACCTGACACACACCCACCCACAACCTGACGCACACCCACCCACAACCTGACGCACACCCACCCACAACCTGACACACACCCACCCACAACCTGACACACACCCACCCACAACCTGACACACACCCACCCACAACCCGACACACACCCACCCACAACCTGACACACACCCACCCACAACCTGACACACACCCACCCACAACCCGACACACACCCACCCACCCAAAATCCGACACACACACACACACTTACCCACCCACAACCTGACACACACCCACCCACAACCCGACACACACCCACCCAAAAACCGACACATACACACTTACCCACCCACAACCTGACACACACCCACCCACAACCTGACACACACCCACCCACAACCTGACACACACCCACCCACAACCTGACACACACCCACCTACAACCCGACACACACCCACCCACCCAAAAACCGACACATACACACTCACCCACCCAACACACACAAACAAACATTTAGTAATGCATTGTTGGTGAGTACAAAAGGACCAAACAAGTCAGACATAACACAGCTGCTCGTGTTAGTCAGTCCTCATGAGTCACTTATAACACTGTAATGATTCTCCTCAGGATAAACACTACTTCCTCCAGCCAGCCAGACGGTGTTTCTGATTACAGCACAAACCGACCAATATATTACTGGCTGATTTGATTTTAGCAGCATAAACCCTCACCGCTCCTACACACACACACACACTGCTCCTACACACACACACACACACACACTGCTCCTACACACACACACACACACACACACACACACACACACACACACACACACACACACACACACACACACACACACACACACACACACACACACACACACACACACTGCTCCCACACACACACACACACACACTGCTCCTACACACACACACACACTGCACTACACACACACACACTGCTCCTACACACACACACACACACACACACACACACACACTGCTCCTACACACACACACACACACACACACACTGCTCCTACACACACACTGCTCCTACACACACACACACACTGCTCCTACACACACACACACACTGCTCCTACACACACACACACTCCTATACACACACACACACACACACACACACACACACACACACACACACACACACACACACACACACACACACACACACACACACACACAGCTCCTACACACACACACACACACACTGCTCCTACACACACATACACACACACTGCTCCTACACACACACACACACACACACACACACACACACACACACACACACACACACACACACACACACACACACACACACACACACACACACACACACACACACTGCTCCCACACAAATTGACATCTTTGCCCAGTACGGGTTGTCATCCCTGGACAGTCCCATATCTCAGACCCTTTTCATGTGTCCCAACTTTTCTTTTTATAAAAAATTTATTAATTCAGGTTACAAGAGCATAGACTCAATGACAATCGCTGAATGTCATTACACTTTTTGGTGTTTTGTAACAGATTCATCAAATTGCGTGAGTGCACAGTGCATTGTTTCGATGCTTGAGTGGATGAACATGCGCAGGTAGCCTACTTTGTTAAGTAATTTGTTTGACAATAAAGATGAAAACTTAATGACTGGTTGTGTTCATGCTAAATAAAAAACAGGCAGTTAAATATCATGTCTTTACTATTAGGCCCATACATTTTTTGGGGTGTGCACACATTGGAGGTCCCATGAAAAAACTAGAGACCCCCGAATGTCACAGTATAATTCGCCCTCTGCGAACAATGTTGCTATGACCCAAGTCAAATATTCCAATTGAACTGGCTGTATGTAGACCAGAGTTTAGACCAAGGATGGGCAACTGGCAGTCCCGTTTTGTAGGCCCATGTATCAAGGACTCGGAAAGGCCCCGTGGGCTAAAGGCCCAGTGCATTACTTTTAGACTCCAACCACCATAGACTATTTTTTCTACTGCCACACTGCAAGTGGTACCGGTGCATCAAGTCTGACACCAACAGGCTCCTGAACAGCTTCTATCCCCAAGCAATATGATTTATTTTTATTTTATTTTATTTTTATTTCACCTTTATTTAACCAGGTAGGCAAGTTGAGAACAAGTTCTCATTTACAATTGCGACCTGGCCAAGATAAAGCAAAGCAGTTCGACAGATACAACGACACAGAGTTACACATGTAGTAAAACAAACATACAGTCAATAATACAGTATAAACAAGTCTATATACAATGTGAGAAAATTAGGTGAGAAGGGAGGTAAAGGCAAAAAAGGCCATGGTGGCAAAGTAAATACAATATAGCAAGTAAAACACCGGAATGGTAGTTTTGCAATGGAAGAATGTGCAAAGTAGAAATAAAAATAATGGGGTGCAAAGGAGCAAAATAAATTAATTAATTAAATGCAGTTGGGAAAGAGGTAGTTGTTTGGGCTAAATTATAGGTGGGCTATGTACAGGTGCAGTAATCTGTAAGATGCTCTGACAGTTGGTGCTTAAAGCTAGTGAGGGAGATAAGTGTTTCCAGTTTCAGAGATTTTTGTAGTTCGTTCCAGTCATTGGCAGCAGAGAACTGGAAGGAGAGGCGGCCAAAGAAAGAATTGGTTTTGGGGGTGACTAGAGAGATATACCTGCTGGAGCGCGTGCTACAGGTGGGAGATGCTATGGTGACCAGCGAGCTGAGATAAGGGGGACTTTACCTAGCAGGGTCTTGTAGATGACATGGAGCCAGTGGGTTTGGCGACGAGTATGAAGCGAGGGCCAGCCAACGAGAGCGTACAGGTCGCAATGGTGGGTAGTATATGGGGCTTTGGTGACAAAACGGATGGCACTGTGATAGACTGCATCCAATTTGTTGAGTAGGGTATTGGAGGCTATTTTGTAAATGACATCGCCAAAGTCGAGGATTGGTAGGATGGTCAGTTTTACAAGGGTATGTTTGGCAGCATGAGTGAAGGATGCTTTGTTGCGAAATAGGAAGCCAATTCTAGATTTAACTTTGGATTGGAGATGTTTGATATGGGTCTGGAAGGAGAGTTTACAGTCTAACCAGACACCTAAGTATTTGTAGTTGTCCACGTATTCTAAGTCAGAGCCGTCCAGAGTAGTGATGTTGGACAGGCGGGTAGGTGCAGGTAGCGATCGGTTGAAGAGCATGCATTTAGTTTTACTTGTATTTAAGAGCAATTGGAGGCCACGGAAGGAGAGTTGTATGGCATTGAAGCTCCTCCTGGAGGGTTGTTAACACAGTGTCCAAAGAAGGGCCGGAAGTATACAGAATGGTGTCGTCTGCGTAGAGGTGGATCAGGGACTCACCAGCAGCAAGAGCGACATCATTGATGTATACAGAGGAGAGAGTCGGTCCAATAATTTAACCCTGTGGCACCCCCATAGAGACAGCCAGAGGTCCGGACAACAGACCCTCCGATTTGACACACTGAATTCTATCAGAGAAGTAGTTGGTGAACCAGGCGAGGCAGTCATTTGAGAAACCAAGGCTGTCGAGTCTGCTGATGAGGACGTTATAAATAGCTAACAAACTTGCTTCATGGACTATCTGAGTTAACCTTGTAACTTTACACACAAGAGAAACTTTATTGTCTCTATGTACATTCACAGGACCCTACACACTAACACACACTGTCACTCCAACACACTCACAAATACTCACTCCATTATTTGCTTGCTCACACATAATATGCACAGACATTTATTCCGACTCCACACACTTGCACACTCACTCACATACAAACTGCTGCTACTCTGTTTATCTTATATCATGGTGCCTAGACCCCGTACCATTTTACACATCTACCTCCATCACTCCAGTATCCCTGCACATTGTAAATATGTTATTGGAACTGACTTTTAAAAATAGTCCCTGTATATAGTATATTTACTTACTTATTTTATTGTGTATTTCATATTTCTTATTCTTATTTCTTGTGTGTTAAAAAAATACATTGTTATTGATTATTGCATTGTTGGGTTTTGAGTTTTGAGTTTGCATGAAAGGCATTTTACCATACTTGTGCATGTGACATTAAAACGTATAACTTTAGGGAGAATTCTTTGTTATTAATACTTTTTTACTTTCACCCTCAGCATACCAAGGTCCCACGGCTATATGCAGATCAATTTCCCAAAACATAATAATTATTAGTTATGTTTAATTCAGGAACTCTGTCGGGGTCTTGAATTACTATTTAGAGTTAGAATAGTAGAATAGTAGAATTTCGAAATTTGGTTGTGGATCAGCAGTTTTTCTCTGCTAACACACACACTGCTCCTACACACACACACACACTGCTGCTCCTACACACACACACACACTGCTCCTACACACATACACACTGTTCCTACACACATACACACTGCTCCTACACACACACACACACTGCTCCTACACACACACACACTGCTCCTACACACACACACACACTGCTCCTACACACACACACACTGCTCCTACACACATACACACTGCTCCTACACACATACACACTGCTCCTACACACACACACACACACACACTGCTCCTACACACACACACACACTGCTCCTACACACACACATACACACACACATACACACTGCTCCTACACACAAACATACACACTGCTCCTACACACACACACACTGCTCCTACACACACACACACTGCTCCTACACACACACACACTGCTCCTACACACACACACACTGCTCCTACACACACACATGCACACTGCTCCTACACACATACACACTGCTCCTACATACATACACACTGCTCCTAAACACATACACACACTGCTTCTATACACATACACACTGCTCCTACACACAAACAAATATGCAGCCCTCTAGCTGCCAGTATAAACACCCACCGCTTCTACACACACACACACACACACACTGCTCCTACACACAAACATACACACTGCTCCTACACACACACACACTGCTCCTACACACACACACACACTGCTCCTACACACACACACACTGCTCCTACACACACACACACCGCTCCTACACACACACATGCACACTGCTCCTACACACATACACACTGCTCCTACACACACACACACTGCTCCTACACACACACACACACACACACTGCTCCTACACACACACACACACTGCTCCTACACACACACACACCGCTCCTACACACACACATGCACACTGCTCCTACACACATACACACTGCTCCTACACACACTGCTCCTACACACACACACACACACACACACACACACACACACACACACACACACACACACACACACACACACACACACACACACACACACACACACTATTCCTACACACACACACACTGCTCCTACACAAACACACACACCGCTCCTACACACACACACACCGCTCCTACACACACACATACACACCGCTCCTACACACACACATACACACTGCTCCTACACACATACACTGTAAACGAAACCCTTTCTGTGGTCCTAATCCAGGCACTTGTCATCTCCCGTCTGGATTACTGCAACTCGCTGTTGGCTGGGCTCCCTGCCTGTGCCATTAAACCCCTACAACTCATCCAGAACGCCGCAGCCCGTCTGGTGTTCAACCTTCCCAAGTTCTCTCACGTCACCCCGCTCCTCCGCTCTCTCCACTGGCTTCCAGTTGAAGCTCGCATCCGCTACAAGACCATGGTGCTTGCCTACGGAGCTGTGAGGGGAACGGCACCTCAGTACCTCCAGGCTCTGATCAGGCCCTACACCCAAACAAGGGCACTGCGTTCATCCACCTCGGGCCTGCTCGCCTCCCTACCACTGAGGAAGTACAGTTCCCGCTCAGCCCAGTCAAAACTGTTCGCTGCTCTGGCTCCCCAATGGTGGAACAAACTCCCTCACAACGCCAGGACAGCGGAGTCAATCACCACCTTCCGGAGACACCTGAAACCCCACCTCTTTATTATATTTTTTATATATATATATATGTTTTTTTTTTATATATATATCTTTAAGGAATACCTAGGATAGGATGAAGTAATCCTTCTCACCCCCCCTAAAAGATTTAGATGCACTATTGTAAAGTGGCTGTTCCACTGGATGTCATAAGGTGAATGCACCAATTTGTAAGTCGCTCTGGATAAGAGCGTCTGCTAAATGACTTAAATGTAAATGTAATACACACTGCTCCTACACACACACAAATACGCAGCCCACTAGCTGCCAGCATAAACCCCCACCGCTTCTACACACACACACACACACACTGCTCCTACACACACACACTGCTCCTATACACACACACACACTGCTCCTACAAACACACACACACACACACACAGACATACACAATGCTCCTACACACAGACACACTGCTCCTACACACACACACACACACACACACACACACACACACACACACACACACACACACACACACACACACACACACACACACACACACACACACACACACCTACACACAGACACACTGCTCCTACACAAACACACTGCTCCTACACACACACACACTGCACCACACAAACACACAGACAC
This sequence comes from Oncorhynchus keta, assembly GCF_023373465.1. Taxonomy (NCBI): domain Eukaryota; kingdom Metazoa; phylum Chordata; class Actinopteri; order Salmoniformes; family Salmonidae; genus Oncorhynchus; species Oncorhynchus keta. The sequence continues at coordinate 22,765,456 of NC_068451.1, read as the reverse complement.
ACTACACACACACTGCTCCTACACACACACACACACACACACACACACACACACACACACACACACACACCTACACAAACACACACACACAACACACACCACACACACACACACACACACACACACACACACACACACACACACACACACACACACACACACACACACACACACACACTGCTCCTACACACACACACACACACACACACACACACACACACACACACACACACACACACACTCCTACACACACACACACACACTGCTCCTACACACACACACACTGCTCCTACACACACACACTGCTCACACACACACACTGCTCCTACACACACACACACACACACACACACACACACACACACACACACACACACACACACACACACACACACACACACACACTGCTCCTACACACACACACACTGCTCCTACACACACACACACACACTGCTCCTACACACACACACACACACACACACACACACACACACTGCTCCTACACACACACACACACACACACACACACACACACACACACACACACACACACACACACCGCTCCTACACATATACACTGCTCCTACACACACACTGCTCCTACACACACTGCTCCTACACACACACACACTGCTCCTACACACACACACTGCTCCTACACACACACACACACACTGCTACTA
>NC_068451.1:22737273-22759773 GCF_023373465.1 Oncorhynchus keta | reverse complement strand
ACTCGGCCAGAGTCTGCCATTATCAACGATGACCCTGGGGCAATTGGGGTTAAGTGCCTTGCTCAAGGGTACATCGCTAGATTTTTCACCTCGTTAGCTCAAGGATTCAAACTAGTGACCTTTCACTTACTAGCCCAATGCTCTAACCGCTGGGCTACCTACTGCCCTATACTGTAAACAGTGTGAAATGACTATGAGACCTTACAGCCGAAAGTCACTTACAGAATGGATCAGGTTTGGTGTTTGTGGTATATGGCCAAGATACTCTGCTCTAAGCTAATATACTATAGGTTTAGTGTGCTGGCAGTACAGCTTGGATAGAAGCCCTGACAGGCTTACAGACTATAGTAGAGGGACTAGTTCAGTCACACAGCACATACGCTTTATTATTGTGGAGGGGTTGGGTGTCCCTTAGGCTGGGGAGTAGGGGAGATGGGGGGGCTGGAGACTGGATGGGGGGGCTGGAGACTGGATGGGGGGCTGAAGGGCTGGGTAGTGGGGAGATGGGGGACTGGAGACTGGATGGGGGGCTGAAGGGCTGGGGAGTAGGGGAGATGTGGGGGCTGGAGACTGGATGGGGGGCTGGAGACTGGATGGGGGCTGAAGGGCTGGGGAGTAGGGAGATAGGGGGCTGGAGACTGGATGGGGGCTAAAGGGCTGGGGGGCTGAAGGGCTGGGGAGTAGGGGAGATGGGGGGGGTTGGAGACTGGATGGGGGCTGAAGGGCTGGGGGTTAGGGGAGATGGGGGGCTGGAGACTGGATGGGGGCTGAAGGGCTGGGGAGTAGGGGAGATGGGGGGCTGGAGACTGGATGGGGGCTGAAGGGCTGGGGAGTAGGGGAGATGGGGGCTGGAGACTGGATGGGGGCTAAAGGGCTGGGGGCTGAAGGGCTGGGGAGTATGGGAGATGGGGGGGTTGGAGACTGGATGGGGGCTGAAGGGCTAGGGATTAGGGGAGATGGGGGATGGAGACTGGATGGGGGCTGACGGGCTGGGGGGCTGAAGGGCTGGGGAGTAGGGGAGATGGGGGGTTGGAGACTGGATGGGGGCTGAAGGGCTGGGGGTTAGGGGAGATGGGGGGCTGGAGACTGGATGGGGGCTGAAGGGCTGGGGAGTAGGGGAGATGGGGGGGCTGGAGACTGGATGGGGGCTGAAGGGCTGGGGAGTAGGGGAGATGGGGGCTGGAGACTGGATGGGGGCTAAAGGGCTGGGGGCTGAAGGGCTGGGGAGTATGGGAGATGGGGGGGTTGGAGACTGGATGGGGGCTGAAGGGCTAGGGATTAGGGGAGATGGGGGCTGGAGACTGGATGGGGGGCTGACGGGCTGGGGGCTGAAGGGCTGGGGAGTAGGGGAGATGGGGGCTGGAGACTGGATGGTGGGCTGAAGGGCTGGGGGGTAGGGGAGATGGGGGGCTGGAGACTGGATGGGGGCTGAAGGGCTGGGGAGTAGGGGAGATGGGGGGCTGGAGACTGGACAGGGGGCTGGAGACTGGATGGGGGCTGAAGGGCTGGGGAGTAGGGGAGATGGGTGATGGGCCTGGTGACTGCCTGTATTACTACATAGGACTGATTATAGTATAGGGAGAGAGAGGGGTGTGTGTGTGTGTGTGTGTGTGTGTGTGTGTGTGTGTGTGTGTGTGTGTGTGTGTGTGTGTGTGTGTGTGTGTGTGTGTGTGTGTGTGTGTGTGTGTGTGTGTGGTTATGCCCTTCTTGGATGTGGGGGTACACCATGAGATACCTCAGACAGAGACACACACTACCTATTACTGTCACACACACACACAGACACAGTCACACACACACACAGTCAGTCAGTCAGTCAGTCAGTCAGTCAGTCAGTCAGTCAGTCAGACACACACACACACACACACACACACACACACACACACACACACACACACACACACACACACACACACACACACACACACACACACACACACACACACACACACACACACACACACACACACACCTCCCTCACTCACTCACACACACATATCTCTCTCTCTCCCACACACACGAACCGAGCGGGTCAAGCTCCTGTGGTTCAAGAGGTCAGTGTATTATCATAAGGAGCAGTCTAATTCCCCCTCTACTTCAATTAGGCATTTTCTAATCTTTATTAACACTACCATTATACATAATGACATCATCTGATGACCTTCTACACACACGGCAAAACACACACGTGTCACACACATAGCTATGTAGTTAGAATCCCCTCTCCTACTCCAGTTCCCACCTCTACCCCCTGTTCAACCCCTCTCTTAATCCCCACCCTCATCCATCTCCATGGAGACTGGCGCCTGGCAACAGCTGGAGTTGCCGCGGTGACGCAAATGCTCTCTCTCCCTGTTTCAGAGAGGTGATGTCATCGTGTCCTGGATGGCAGAGAGGGAGAGATATATTATGGGATTTCCTTATGATGCAGGAAAAACGAAATGGAGAACACTGAATCATTTGTTATAAATATGTTAATAATTTATCCTTTGGAGTGCTGTCCATTTCATCCAGCCTCTTCGATGATGCAACACCCAACAATTTTGTAGGAGGAATTCAGAGTGAGCAGGTTGTTCCTCATTTCCTGTCCTCATGGCTGGCGAGGCGTTAAGCACTCTCCCTCTCCTTATCCCCTCTATCTATCCCTTTACACACGGGACACGCTCTATCGTTCATCTTCATTTAACAACATAACCCTGTTTGTGTGTTTACACTCCTCCGCACACACTCTCCCCCTTTCAAACAAGTCCTACACTCTCCATCTTCCCTTCCATCCCTCCATCTCCTTTATCTTTCCGTCACCGTTTCCTCCTCCTCCTCCTCCCCCCTCCCCCGCTCCAATCATCCCTGAGTAATGCTGACTGCCACCAGCATGACCGACCAACAACCCCCAGCACTTACAACGAACACACACACACACAGACACACTCAGGCACCACACACACACGCACGCACGCACGCACGCACGCACGCACGCACGCGCATATTCAGAGTACTTGTAGAGTGAACACAATCCAACAGACAGACAGAGACAGACAGTGAGGTCATAGAGTACAGCTCATGGGGTACATACATTGTAAGTATACTGTGTCCCAGCCATGACCCTTTCTCCCACTGGGGTCAAGCACACACAGTGACGGAGATAGCTACAGTGGGCCCATACAGCTCAACACACCCACTCAAACGTTACAGCCAGACACAGAGCTTAGTTCAGCCCAGCAAAAATACATTGATACAGCCAACAACCATCTGTGTCTCACACTGATTCAGACTCAAGCTAAATAATATACACACACACACACACACACACACACACACACACACACACACACACACACACACACACACACACACACACACACACACACACACACACACACACACACACACACACACACACACACACACACACACATACACACACACACACACCTGTGCTATGGTTGGGTAGTGACCCAGGGAGAGAGGAAAAAGGGAGAGAAGGTAGGAGAAGAGAAAGGACAACATGATGAGAGATGCTGTGAGGTTAGTCAGTGAGGTCACGTCTGCTCTGTAGCATATTAACATGTAACAGGCTAAACTGAATAGACAATGCTAGCCATCTCTCTGTACCCTCCCAGCCCAGCAGCGCCCAGCTACTGTTGTGGAAGACAGGCGCCTTACATATGAATGAATTAACCAATTTGCTCCTGAGAGACTGATGCCCTTGTCTGTGCCATCCACACACACTAGCATGGCTGTGGACACTGGTAGAGGTCATTTGGAAGGCTTGTAGCTCGACAGGGGTTTTATGTCATCGTATTAGTCTGTTAAGAGAGGTGCTCGACAGGGGTTTTATGTCATCGTATTAGTCTGTTAAGAGAGATGCTCGACAGGGGTTTTATGTCATCGTATTAGTCTGTTAAGAGAGGTGCTCGACAGGGGTTTTATGTCATCGTATTAGTCTGTTAAGAGAGATGCTCGACAGGGGTTTTATGTCATCGTATTAGTCTGTTAAGAGAGATGCTCGACAGGGGTTTTATGTCATCGTATTAGTCTGTTAAGAGAGATGCTCGACAGGGGTTTTATGTCATCGTATTAGTCTGTTAAGAGAGATGCTCGACAGGGGTTTTATGTCATCGTATTAGTCTGTTAAGAGAGATGCTCGACAGGGGTTTTATGTCATCGTATTAGTCTGTTAAGAGAGATGCTCGACAGGGGTTTTATGTCATCGTATTGGTCTGTTAAGAGAGATGCTCGACAGGGGTTTTATGTCATCGTATTAGTCTGTTAAGAGAGGTGTCAGGCTCTCTCAATGTCTGTTGAAGTAAATGTGTTCTCTCTCTTTCAGCATAAGTAAAGGGTGTGAGTGTGTGTGTGCATATGTGAGTGTGTGTGTGTATATGTGAGTATATGTGTGTGTATATGTGAGTGTGTGTGTATATATGTCTGTGTGTCTATGTGTGTGTGCAGTGACCTGTACAGAGACTGATTTACAGCTTGCCAGAAGCCTGCGAGGGTTAAATGTGTAGTTTGACTTCTCCTCCTAGTCTTCTCTCATCCTGTCTTTCTCTCTCTCTCCAACCTATACACCTCTCTCTTTTCACATGTTCTCCCCCTCTTCTCTATACAGTCTTCTCCTCCTCTTATTTTTGCTCTCTGCTATTCTTTCCATTCTCCCTCCCCTCTTTTCCTCTGTCATTCTACCAGTGCTGTGTTCAGAATGCTAATAGCCAGACACAAATTAAAGAAGAAAAGGCAGAACCTCCTCTTTTCTCTCTCGTACAATCATTGATTCTTTCCCATCCTTGAAGTCATGTACTACACACATAAAGACACACGCACACCCACACACACACCCACACACAGCCAGGGCAGCCTAATGAGTATTACCTGGTGAGAGTTTGATGGTTTGTTTTGCTGTCTTGGTCCTGTGAGAGAGAAACTGGGGGACCTAAGGGCTGAGCTGGTCTATTCATTTAATATGTCTGAGCACATCGTACCACACTGAGCCTCTTTTCATTACAGAGAGGCCTAGTGAAGCAATCAGCCAGCCAGGACATACAAACACACACGCACATTCCTACAAACACGCACACGCACGCGCACACACGCACCACACAGACACACACACACACACCACACACTCTCTCTAGTGCTTCAATTTCATCCAATACACACACGGCCTTAGCAACCCAGTGGTAAATATACAGGTGTTTGTGTGTCTCTGAATCACTCATTAGTGTGTTTATGAGTGGGAGAGGGAGTGTACAGCAGAGACAGTCTGTGTGTGGGTTTAGTGTTGTAGGCTCCTTTTCTCATTAGTCTGTGTGTGTACTGTAAGTCTGCATGTAATATTCTTGTCTGTATGCACATTTTTCTCTCTGCATGACTAGTGTGTGTGTGTGTCAGTGTCAGTATGTGTGCATGCGTGTGTGTGTGTGTGTGTCGGTGTCAGTATGTGTGCATGCGTGTGTGTGTGTGTGTCAGTGGGTGTGTGTGTGTGTGTGTCAGTGGGTGTGTGTACCAACGGGAGACAAACTTTCCACCGCCAGAGACATGACACCCCCCACATCGCCCACTCCCATATAGGACCAAGAACCCCCGATCAATCTCCTTCTCTCCCTCTCTCCCTCTCTGACAAGGGTGGTAGTTGCAAATTTGCCTCCGTTTATTACGGATGATCAAATCAGGAAAGAGCTGAGTCGTTGTGGTAGGTTTGCTAGCGGTTTCCGTGTCGACAGGTTTTCAGGCAGATGCCGTTAAGCACGTTGTTTATTTCCGGAGGAAAGTGTTTATGTTTCTGAATAACAATGAGCAACCGCCAAATGTTCATTTTAAAGTGAGGCATGGGGTGGGGCTCTATGCAGGGTTTGCCAGCACAGCCGTGTTTTGAGTGTGGGGATTTGGGGGCATAAGAGCTTTGCGTGCCCACATAAAGGCCGTAGACAAGGTGAGGGTACAAGCGCCAGTGGGGGAAATTGAGGTCAACTTGCAGGGGGCCAATGAGACGCAGACAGCAGAGGCTGGGCCTAGTCATGCCAGGGATGGTGGTGTAGATGAGGCTGGGCCGAGGCATGCCAGGGATGGTGGTGTAGATGAGGCTGCGCCTAGTCATGCCATGGATGGTGGTGTAGATAAGGCTGTGCCTAGTCATGCCAGGGATGGTGGTGTAGATGAGGCTGCGCCTAGTCATGCCAGGGATGGTGGTGTAGATAAGGCTGTGCCTAGTCATGCCAGGGATGGTGGTGTAGATGAGGCTGCGCCTAGTCATGCCAGGGATGGTGGTGTAGATAAGGCTGGGCCTAGTCATGCCAGGGATGGTGGTGTAGATGAGGCTGGGCCTAGTCATGCCAGAGATGGTGGAGTAGCTGAGCCTGGGCCTAGTTATGCTATGGATGGTGGTATAGCTGAGGCTGGGTCTAGTTATGCTATGGATGGTGGTATAGCTGAGGCTGGGTCTAGTCAGACTAGAGATGGTGGTGTAGATGAGGCTGGGACTAGTCAGGCTATGGATGGTGGTGTAGCTGAGGCTGGGTCTAGTCAGACTAGAGATGTTGGGGTAGATGAGGTTGGGTCTAGTCAGGTTGTGCTAGTGGATGAGGAGAGTATAGTGGGGAAGTGTAAGAGACTAGGGGGGTCAAGCGGAAAAGGAAAAAGGGGGAGAAGAAAGGAGGTGGGAGGGGAGAGGCTGGTGTGGTCAAAGGCACCAAGGAACCTTTGCCTGGTGCTGGGGGGGGTACTGACCAGAGAGGAAGGGCAGGTGGCCAGGATGGGAGATGGAGATGAAGAGGAAAGTGAGTCTGAGGAAGAGGAGGCCTTTTTTCAGACTCCTCTTCAATGGGTCCAGAGCTGACAGCCAGTCAAGCAGAGGGGTCAAAGTGCACGTTGAGGGAACTGACAAGGTTCCTGAATGAGACCAAGGGGAAAAGAGTTAATCTTGAGGCTTTTTGTTCTGTTCCGAGAAAGTTTGTAAGATCAGTACAACATGCTATGAAGAATGAGCATGGTGTCCTCTCACCCAGGAAACAGTTTAGGTTGAGGAAATGGATCACAACCTTGCGTAAAGGTCTACCTTCAGACACTGTTTAGATGTATAGTTTATTTCTGGCACTGGGGCTTTTTTTTATGGAGACTCTTCGGGTAGGCTCACTCAATATAAATGGTACCAGAGATGTGGGAAAGATGAGTGTGTTGGGTGAATATGTAAAACCAAAAAAATACAGGTGTTGTGTCTGCAGGAGACACATAGTGATGTGGTGAATGAAGTCGATTGGGGCTCTGGTGGAAAGGGGCAAAGTGTGTTGAGCCAAGGGACAAATTTTAGTGCAGGGGTGACAGTCCTTTTTGTATTGGGTCTGTCTCTACAAATTTGCTCCTCAAAGGAGGTGTGTAGGGGTAGGCTGCTTGTTGTAAAAGCAGAAATGAACAACATGGGTTTTGGCTTTATTAATGTGTATGCGCCTAACACAGGGAGAGAGAGGGGGGTTCTATTTGGGTCTCTTAGACAGGAACTCTCACAGGTAGCGCCTGAGGAGACGCTGGTGGTCGGCGGGGACTGGAACTGTACAATGGATTTTACGAAAGACAGAAATGGGGAAGAGCCTCATTCAGTGTCAGTGGGAGTGTTTTTAAGGGAAATCATTAATCCGTTCGACCTAGTGGATGTTTGGGGAACTAAACATCCCAACACAAGACAGTATACATGGGTGAAGGTTTTTGGGGCTAGGGTGAGTGCAGCTCGACTTGATCGTTTTTACATGTCCAGGAATCGCAGCAATAGGCTGCTGGGCGCTACCCTTCTCCCGGTGGGGTTTTTGGATCAGGTTTCCAGACGTTTTGGGAAAGGCGAGGGCAGCGAAGAGAGTAGTATGAGTCTCTGAGTCAATGGTGGGATGTGGGGAAAGTCCAAATTCGGATTTTCTGTCAACAGTATACAGCTCTCTCATCCTCAGAGGCCTCAGAGGCGGTGAAGCCAAGGGTATGCATTGTTGAAGGCTGTCTGATGGGCGGGTGACCTCTGTGGTGAGAGAGATGCGGGAGCGAACTGTGGAGTTTTATACTGAGTTGTATAGGGCAGAAATGTGTGATCCTATGTGTGCTCAGGTCTTGTTCACAGGACTCCCTAAGCTCTCTCTGGCACAGATGGATGAAATGGACATTCCTCTGTTGTCCCATGAACTGGCAGAGGCCGTAACCCAGATGTCCCCCGGTCGTGCACTGGGAGTCAATGGACTACTTTTGCATGTTGCGTGAATGTGTCGGGTAGGAGAGTTGCCGATGAGCTGCCGTCGGGCGGCTCTGACTCCTTCCCAAAAAAGGGGACTTGTGTGAACTTAAGAACTGGAGGCCTGTGGCATTGCTTTGTGCGGACTACAATATATTTGCCAAGGTCCTCTCTAACAGACTGAAGTCCCATCTGGACTCGATAGTACATAAGGACCAAACATATTGTCATCACGGAGAACTTGTTCTTAATCAGGGACATGTTAGACTTGTCGGGAGGTTCTAATGTGAACTTTGAACTGGTCTCTTTAGATCAAGATAAGGCTTTTGATAGAGTGGACCATGAGTATCTGCTTGATGTGATGTCTGTGTTTGGGTTTGGGGAAAGGTTTTTGACCTTTGTGAAGATGTTGTATGCTGGGGCGTCTTGCATGGTCAAGTTGGGAGGGGGGCTCAGTAGGCCAGTCTGGGTGAGATGGGGCATCAGACAAGGATGCCCTCTATCGGGGCAGTTATATACACTAGCCATTGAGACTTTTTTGGGCCCGCTACACAGGAGGCTGCAGGGAGTTTGCTGGACAGGCATGGGAGTGGTGACAGGCATAGCAGTGTCAGCGTATGCAGATGACGTTTCTGTGATGGTCAGGGATGGTCAGGATATGCAGGCACTAGAGACTAGTCTGAAGGTGTACGAGGGAGCTTTGTCAGCGAAGGTAAACTGGGGCAAGAGCAAAGATCTGTTTTGTGAGGCATGGGGGGATAGGGCACCTCCTCTGCTTCCAGGGGATTTACAGTGAGGTTGTGAAGGACTTAAAATGTTGGGGATGTACCTGGACTCGGAGAGGTGGGTCAGGAAGAACTAGGAGAGGCTGTCACAGGCAGTGGTGTCAAGACTGGCCAGGTGGAGGTGGCTCCTGTCCCAAGTGTCATATAGATGGAGGGTGTTGATAATCATCAACCTGGTGGCATCTTCCCTGTGAGATAAACTGGCTGTCCTCAACCTCCCCGCCGGTCTGCTCGCAGAACTGCAACGCAAGCTGGTGGACTTTTTCTGGTCGGGACATCACTGGCTGAGGGTGGCAGTGCTGTACATGACCGTCCACGAAGGAGGACAGGGCCTGGTGGAACTGGAGAGCAGGATGGCTGATTTCCGACTAAAGGCGGTGCAGAGACTGCTGTACTATACTGATATTGGCTGGAGGGAACCAGCATGCGCGCTGCTGAGGAGAGCTGGTGGATTAGGGTTGGACCTGCAGCTGTTCCTCATGAAGCTGGAGAGGCTGAGTACAGCAGGTCTCTCAGATTTTTACTCTGCAGTGCTGAGGGCCCGGCAGCTGCTAAGGCCCACACAAGAAGTGGGTGTGGAGCCTGGGCTGTGGGAGGAGCCTATCTTCCACAACCCAGCCATCCCTTTGAGATCGGTTCAGTCGGCCACCCTGCAGAGGCAACTGATGGCGGCGGGTTTACAAAGGCAGGGTGACCTGAGGGAAGACAGACAGCGGGACGGAGGAGAGACAGAGGGGGAGATGGAGAAGGAGGAGAGGTATGAATCAGGGGATTGTTTGAGGGTCCTTGGTCCTAAATGTGGGTGGGCGGTGTCATGTCTCTGGTAGTGAGCAGTGTGTCTCTGTCACACACACACACACACACACACACACACACACACACACACACACACACACACACACACACACACACACACACACACACACACACACACACACACAACAAACAAACACACACACACACACACACACACACACACACACACACACACACACACACACACACACATACACACACACACAGATGTATGGGCAAACCACTTCTCCAATCATTTTCACCCAAATCTTAGATTCAACTACTAAAGACTACCAGAACCCACTGGATTCTCCAATTACATGGACCAAATACAAACCCTTCAACACAAAAAGACCTGAGGTGTTGATGGTATCCTAAATGAAATTATAAAATATACAGACCACAAATACCAATTGGTTATCCTTAAACTCTTTAACATCATCCTCAGCTCTGGTATCTACCCAATAACTACCGTGGGATATGCATCAACAGCAACTTTGGGAAAATCCTTTGCATTATCATTAACAGCAGACCTCAGTGAAAACAATGTCTTGAGCAAATGTCAAATTCTATTTTTACCAAATTACTGTACGACAGACCACATATTCACCCTGCATACCCTGATTGACAAACAAAACAAAAACAAAGCCTTCTCATGCTGTCACTGGTGCAGAGAGGAGTAGGCAGGAGTAGAGACGAGTAGGCAGGAGTAGAGAGGAGTAGAGAGTAGGAAAGAGGCAGTCACAGGTTTAGAACTACTGAGTTTAATTAATCACTATAGATCAAAGCGGGACGGAACCCAAATGCTGCTGTGCTCAAAATATATCTTCAGAAACAAAAGGCACAGGCCGAACCCAAAGTGCAAAATATAAAGTACTCAGGAAATAGTAGGAGAGATTTCTCTCGGGAAAACAAGTAACATTTAAGATGACCGACAAAGACAAACGGCAGAGGGAGTATATATATATAAAGTGATAGAGTGGGGATTGGAACCAGGTGTGTGTAACGATGAAGAGACAAGTCCGGGGTTGATGAGTGAAGGGCGTTTGCCAGTAGTAGGATCAGCAGCAGCTAGAAGGCCGGCGACGCCGAACGCCTGAACTGGACAGGAGGTGGAGCTAAAGCGAAGGCTGGGGTGACACATGCTTTGTTGATTTAAAAAAGCGTGGGACTGAATTTGGCATGAGAGTATGCTATATAAATGGATGGAAAGTGGTGTTGGGGGGAAAACATACAACAAGCCAAAAAAACGATTTATTTCCTCAGGGCCGGGGGGTGAGACAGGGATGCAGCTTGAGCCCCACCCTCTTCAAAATAAACTCAGGAAAAAGAAACGTCCTCTCACTGTCAACTGCGTTTATTTTCAGCAAATGTAACATGTGTAAATATTTGTATGAACATAACAAGATTCAACATAAACTGAACAACTGAGACATAAACTGAACAAGTTCCACAGACATGTGACTAACAGAAATTGAATAATGTGTCCCTGAACAAAGGGGGGAGGGGTAAAAATCAAAAGTAACAGTAAGTATCTGGTGTGGCCACCAGCTGCATTAAGCACTGCATCTCCTTCTCATGGACTGCACCAGATTTGCCAGTTATTGCTGTGAGGTGTTACCCCACTCTTCCACCAAGGCACCTGCAAGTTCCCGGACATTTCTGGGGGGGAATGGCCCTAACCCTCACCCTCCGATCCAACAGGTCCCAGACATGCTCAATGGGATTGAGATTCGGGCTCTTCGCTGGCCTTGGCAGAACACTGACATGCATGTCTTGCAGGAAATCACGCACAGAACGAGCAGTATGGCTGGTGGCATTGTCATGCTGGAGGGTCATGTCAGGATGAGCCTGCAGGAAGGGTACCACATGAGGGAGGAGGATGTCTTCCCTGTAACGCACAGCGTTGAGATAGCCTGCAATGACAACAAGCTCAGTCCGATGATGCTGTGACACACCGCCCCAGACCATGACGGACCCTCCACCTCCAAATCGATCCCGCTCCAGAGTACAAGCCTCGGTGTAACGCTCATTCCTTCAACGATAAATGCGAATCCTACCATCACCCCTAGTGAGACAAAACCGCAACTCGTCAGTGAAGAGCACTTTTTGCCAGTCCTGTCTGGTCCAGCGACGGTGGGTTTGTGCCCATAGGTAACGTTGTTGCCGGTGATGTCTGGTGAGGACCTGCCTTACAACAGGCTTACAAGCCCTCAGTCCAGCCTCTCTCAGCCTATTGCGGACAGTCTGAGCACTGAAGGAAGGATTGTGCGATAGTGTCTTAACGATCGTTCCACAGGTGCATGTTCATTAATTGTTTATGGTTCATTGAACAAGCATGGGAAACAGTGTTTAAACCCTTTGCAATGAAGATATGTGAAGTTATTTGGATTTTTACTAATTATCTTTGAAAGACATTTCTTTTTTTGCTGAGTTTATACATCAATGAATTGGCGAGGGCACTAGAACAGTCTGCAGCACTGTCACGTTCTGACCTTAGTTCCTTTATTTTGTCTTTGTGTTAGTTTGGTCAGGGCATGAGTTGGGGTGGGTAGTCTATGTTCTTTTTTCTATGTTGTATTTCTGTGTTTGGCCTGGTATGCTTCTCAATCAGAGGCAGCTGTCGATCATTGTCTCTGATTGAGAATCATATTTAGGTAGCCTGTTTTCCCCATTTTAGTTGTGAATGATTATTTTCTGTTTAGTGTTTTTCGTCACATTACAGGACTGTTCGTTTGTCGTTTTTGTTGTTTTGTTCAGTGTTCAGTTGTTTTATTAAAATAATGGACACTTACACTTACCACTTGGTCCTCCTCTCTTTCTCCAGATGACAACCGTTACAAGCACCTGGCCTCATCCTACTAGAATCTAAAGTCAAATGTCTAATGTTTGGTGATGTTCTGGTGCCTCTGTCACCAACCAAGGAGGGCCTACAGCAGCACCTAGATCATCTGCATAGATTCAGTCAGACTTGGGCACTGACAGTTAATCTCAGTAAGACAAATATAATGGTGTTCCAAAAAAGGTCCAGTTGCCAGGACCATAAATACAAATTCCACCAAGACACCGTTGCCCGAGGACACACAAAACATTTAACTTGAATCATATAACTTGAATAAGTTATATAACCCATTGCCCTTTATGGTTGTAAGTTCTGGGGTCCGCTCACCAACCAAGAATTCACGAAATTGGACAAACACGAAATTGAGACTTTGCATGCAAAATTCTGCTAAAAAATCCTCAGTGTACAAAGTAAAACACAAAATAATGCATGCAGAGCAGAATTAGGACGATTCCCACTAATGATCAAAATCCAGAAAAGAGCAATTAAATTCTACAACCACCTAGAAATAAATGATTCTCAAACCATCCATAACAAAGCCCTCACCTACAGAGAGATTAACCTGGAGAAGAGTTCTCAGCCAGGCAAACACAAACAGAATCCACAGCCCCAGGACAGGAAGACAATTAGACCCAACCATATCATTAGAACCAAAAAGAGAATTACTTGACACATTGGAAAGAATGTGGCCCTAAACAGAGAGTACACATTAGCAGAAGTCCTGACCACTGTGACTGGTCCAAAATGAAGGAACGCTTTGACTATGTACAGACTCAGTGAGAGAGGCCAACATCGGCAAACCTGCCAACTACCCAAAAAATGGTGGTGGAAACTGAGCTGCACTTCCTAACCTCCTGACAACTGTATGACCATATCAGAGACACATATTTCCCTCAGATTCCACAGACCAATAAAGAATCTTAATAAGCTGCCATATCTATGAGGTGAAGTACCACCTTGTGCCATCACAGGAGCAAGATCTGGGATCTTTCCCCGAAACAGGTCCCGGGACCTGTTTGCACATTGTTACAACGTTGCCAATAAAATAACATTTGAAATGTCTATATTATTTTAAAACTGTTGTGAGTGTAATGTTTACTGTTCATTTTTTATTTCCATTGTTTATTTCCCTTTTGTTTATTGTCTATGTAACTTGCTTTGGCAATGTAGACATGTTTCCCATGCCAATAAAGCCCTTTGAATTGAGAGAGAGAGAGACATAGAGAGAGAAAGAGAGAGAGAGAGATTGTCTGAGTAGCATCTGAATTGATTCATTAAAGATCTTTATCAGCAGACAGAGGAAGAGACTGTGGTGTAGGGATGGGTAGACAGGGAAACAGGGAGGTGAAGAGATGGATCGATGGAGAAAAGTAGAGCCCGTGGTGGTGGGAGGTGGGGAGATGGAAGGATGAAGCAAAGGAAAGAAGGAGAGATGGAGAGATGAGGCAGGCGGAGGTAGAGAGATGAAGGGATAGAAAGAGATGGAGAGAAACAAGGTGGAGGGAGATGAGCTGTGGTACGCTGTGCATTTATATTCACTGCATGAAGGAGTGATGAAGGGTTGGAGGTGGAGAGGCGGGAGAAAACAGGAAAGCTGTTATTAGTGGAGGGGGAGGAAGGAGGAGAGGAAGGAGGTGGAAAGGAGGTGAGGGAGGAAGGAGGAGAGGAGAGGAGGGAAGGGAGGGAGGAGGGCCTAATAAACACTATGTTAGTGCGCAATATAAAGAGCATGATGCAGGAAAGAAAACACTTAGAGTAGAGTAGCACTAATGTGTTTAACTCTGTTCCTGAAGGAAGAGTCATTTATAGCTCTGAGTATGAATCATTCTGGTTCACTATACATCAACTCTCTCTGTTTATAGCTCTGAGTATGAATCATTCTGGTTCACTATACATCAACTCTCTCTGTTTATAGCTCCGAGTATGAATCATTCTGGTTCACTATACATCAACTCTCTCTGTTTATAGCTCTGAGTATGAATCATTCTGGTTCACTTTTACATCAACTCTCTCTGTTTATAGCTCTGAGTATGAATCATTCTGGTTCACTATACATCAACTCTCTGTTTATAGCTCTGAGTATGAATCATTCTGGTTCACTATACATCAACTCTCTCTGTTTATAGCTCTGAGTATGAATAATTCTGGTTCAATATACATCAACTCTCTCTGTTTATAGCTCTGAGTATGAATCATTCTGGTTCACTATACATCAACTCTCTCTGTTTATAGCTCTCAGTATGAATCATTCTGGTTCACGATACATCAACTCTCTGTTTATAGCTCTGAGTATGAATCATTCTGGTTCACGATACACCAACTCTCTCTGTTTATAGCTCTGGTGCAGTATTCAAGTCTACCTGGCTTGGTGAAGGTTAAAGCTACATAAATACTACTTGACTCACTAATCATGGTGCTGATGAAGTTCCCCAGGGGTGAATTATACTGTATAATAACACTGTTCAGTCTCAGGGGAACAGAAGGGAAACACATTCAAAGATTGGGGCAAGGTGACTCCTTCTCATCTTCCCCTCACCCCCTCACTTCATCTCCCCCTCTCCCTCTTCCTCCCCATCTTTCTCTACTTCTTCCTCCATCTCTCTATTCCATTCTTCCTCCCACTCTTCCTCTACCTCACTGTCACTCTGCTTCTTCCTCCAGCTTTCTCTCTTCTGTTCTTTATCCCACTCTTCCCTTCATCTCCCTCCATCTCCATTGTCCACCCCTCTCCCTCTCCTCCTCCCTCTCTGCTAGCCCTTTTGGCCCACCTTGGTGCAGGGCAGGTGCCAGGTCTCATTAAGAAGTGTTGGCCAACAGCGCTCTCTCACAGAGTTCACCTGCTGTCAGAGTGTATTATCATCTGACCTCTCACCTGTCACACAGTGGAACATCATCTACACATGCATGCGCACGCACACACACACACACACACACACACACACACACACACACACACACACACACACACACACACACACACACACACACACACACACACACACACACACACACACACACACACACACACACACATACACACACACGCACACACACACACCTTCGAACCCAGGCAAAGCCAACCTGACACTGAAGACATCCTACAGGGAGAGAGAATGGTCCTCTAACCACTGATTCTAGACCAGGTCCCTAAATACCATCCCAGAGCTTCACCACTATTAGCCACAGAGCTAAGCTGCATGGGGATTCTGTCTCTCTCTGTCCACACCACAAGGCTCAGTCCACAATGCAGTGTGTGTGTGTGTGTGTGTGTGTGTGTGTGTGTGTGTGTGTGTGTGTGTGTGTGTGTGTGTGTGTGTGTGTGTGTGTGTGTGTGTGTGTGTGTGTGTGTGTGTGTGTGTGTGTGTGTGTGTGTGTGTGTGTGTGTGTGTGTATAGAGGTGAGCCAGGTCAGGCCAGGATGGTGTCTACAACATGAATAAACCATGCTGTATCATTATAACCAGCAGGAAGAGAAGACCTCTGCTCTGTTATCTCTATGGCTACTTACTGTCAGCATGGAGAGAGGCATGATGGCCGACTCAGAGGCTTTGGGGCTCAGTTAAAAGAGATGAAAACTCTTTCATTCTGATCCAGACATCTTCATCACCGCTTCACGAGGCTTCCCATTTACACCAGCTTGAAGCCTTGTGCCTAAAGTACAAGATGCCCGGTTGACGTTGTCCTGGACGTTTCATCTCCCGCACTCTCTCTGTGTGTGTGTGTGTGTGTGTGTGTGTGTGTGTGTGTGTGTGTGTGTGTGTGTGTGTGTGTGTGTGTGTGTGTGTGTGTGTGTGTGTGTGTGTGTGTGTGTGTGTGTGTGTGTGTGTGTGTGTGTGTGTGTGTGTGTGTGTGTGTGTGTGTGTGTGTGTGTGTGTGTGTGTGTGTGATGACGGAGGGTTGGGGCTAGACTGCGTCTTTGAGTTTGGTGTGTCCTCAGATCAAAGAGAACCAGAGCAGAACAGCAGTAGAGAGAGAGAGAAGGGGAAGGAGAGAAGGGAGAGACAATCCCTTAGCAAGAGGGATGATGCAGCCACCTGAACCCTGCACTGTCCTCTATTTCTCCTTTACTTTTCAAAATGGTTTTCCTGTCTATCAATCTCTCTAAAACTCCTCCTCCTCCATTTGTCTCCCTCCCTCCATCCTGTTCCTGCCCCTCTTTGTCTGTATACCTTACCTATCTTTAACTTTCCCTCCCTCCCTCCCTCCCTCCCTCCCTCCCTCCCCTCCCTCCCCTCCCTCCCTCCCCTTCCTTCCCTTCCCTTCCTTCCCCCTTCCCTTCCCTTCCCTTCCCTTCCCTTCCCTTCCCTTCCCTTCCCTTCCCTTCCCTTCCCTTCCCTTCCCTCCCTCCCTCCCTCCCTCCCTCCCTCCCTCCCTCCCCCTTCCTTCCCTCCCTCCCTCCCCATCCCCCCTCCCTCCCTCCCCTCCTTCCTTCCCCCTTCCTTCCCTCCCTTCCCCTTCCCTCCCTCCCTCCCCCTCCCTCCCTCCCTCCCTCCCTCCGAGTGGAACACATGTAGCTGAGACTGACTAATGCTGAGTTAGGCCCCTAGCTGCTTTAGCAGAGGTTACTCAGCTCATTTAAACAAACGCTCTGATCCAGAGATTTACACAGGGCAACAGCAACTACACACACCCACCCACGCATGTACATGCACACACACACACATGCACACGCAAACACCGTTCTGATTTCCATTGACATTTCAGCCTTTCCTTTGGGAGCTGAATAAAGAACATTTTTTGTCGTCAGTAAAAGTCTTCAGTAAAAACAAAGTGGAAAAGACTGTTTAGCAGCAAACCAAGAGAGTGTCACTCTGGCCTGTTATAAACTTACAGCAAGCACACGCACAAATACACACTCAAACATACATACACACCCTCACAGATGGCAGTACAGCACAATACAGGATAACAACAAGAGCCTTGCTGGTCCTATTAACTCAGTCGCACAGTGCAAAAGACATCCGGAACTGACTTCATCAAACCTTTCAGTGATTTTTTTCTTACACCATGCAAAGCAACACCAATCTCCAGTATCCCCTCCCTCTGCTCAACAGCATCCAAGCCTCCAGTATCCCCTCCCTCTGCTCAACAGCATCCAAGCCTCCAGTATCTCCTCCCTCTGCTCAACAGCATCCAAGCCTCCAGTATCTCCTCCCTCTGCTCAACAGCATCCAAGCCTCCAGTATCCCCTCCCTCTGCTCAACAGCATCCAAGCCTCCAGTATCCCCTCCCTCTGCTCAACAGCATCCAAGCCTCCAGTATCCCCTCCCTCTGCTCAACAGCATCCAAGCCTCCAGTATCTCCTCCCTCTGCTCAACAGCATCCAAGCCTCCAGTATCCCCTCCCTCTGCTCAACAGCATTCAAGCCTCCAGTATCCCCTCCCTCTGCTCAACAGCATCCAAGCCTCCAGTATCTCCTCCCTCTGCTCAACAGCATTCAAGCCTCCAGTATCCCCTCCCTCTGCTCAACAGCATCCAAGCCTCCAGTATCCCCTCCCTCTGCTCAACAGCATCCAAGCCTCCAGCACAACATCCATCAAACTCCATGGTATAGACACTGGACCATATAACTATAATCTATTATGTATCACAATGAATTGATATAATACTGTCCAGACACACAATGTGTTATTGAAACTGGTAATATCATAGACAATACAGATCCCAACACATCAATGCCAAGGAGAATAAAGTAGAAATCCTTTGTGAAATATATTGCACAGACACAAACATACACACACCACACAAACATACACACACCACACAAACATACACACACCACACAAACATACACACACCACACAGACATACACACTCCACAGAGACATACACACACCACACAAACATACACACCCCACACAGACATATACACCCCACACAAACATACACATTCCACACAGACATACACACACACCACACAAACATACACACCCCACACAGACATATACACCCCACACAAACATACACATTCCACACAGACATATACACCCCACACAAACATACACATTCCACACAAACATACACATTCCACACAGACATACACACACCACACAAACATACACATTCCACACAGACATACACACACCACACAAACATACACATTCCACACAGACATACACACACCACACAAACATACACACCCCACACAGACATATACACCCCACACAAACATACACATTCCACACAGACATACACACTCCACACAAACATACACATTCCACACAGACATACACACTCCACACAGACATACACACCCCACACAGACATATACACCCCACACAAACATACACATTCCACACAGACATACACACTCCACACAGACATACACACCCCACACAGACATATACACCCCACACAAACATACACATTCCACACAAACATACACATTCCACACAGACATACACACACCACACAAACATACACACCCCACACAGACATACACACACCACACAAACATACACACCCCACACAGACATATACACCCCACACAAACATACACATTCCACACAAACATACACATTCCACACAAACATACACATTCCACACAGACATAGACACACCACACAAACATACACATTCCACACAGACATAGACACACCACACAAACATACACATTCCACACAGACATAGACACACCACACAAACATACACATTCCACACAGACATATACACCCCACACAAACATACACATTCCACACAAACATACACATTCCACACAAACATACACATTCCACACAGACATACACACACCACACAAACATACACATTCCACACAAACATACACACACCACACAAACATACACATTCCACACAAACATACACATTCCACACAAACATACACATTCCACACAAACATACACACCCCACACAAACATACACATTCCACACAGACATACACATTCCACACAAACATACACACACCACACAAACATACACATTCCACACAGACATACACACTCCACAGAGACATACACACACCACACAAACATACACACCCCACACAGACATATACACCCCACACAAACATACACATTCCACACAGACATACACACTCCACACAGACATATACACCCCACACAAACATACACATTCCACACAGACATACACACTCCACACAAACATACACATTCCACACAGACATAAACACTCCACACAGACATACACACCCCACACAGACATATACACCCCACACAAACATACACATTCCACACAGACATACACACTCCACACAGACATACACACCCCACACAGACATATACACCCCACACAAACATACACATTCCACACAAACATACACATTCCACACAGACATACACACACCACACAAACATACACACCCCACACAGACATACACACACCACACAAACATACACACCCCACACAGACATATACACCCCACACAAACATACACATTCCACACAAACATACACATTCCACACAGACATACACACACCACACAAACATACACATTCCACACAGACATACACACACCACACAAACATACACATTCCACACAGACATACACACACCACACAAACATACACACCCCACACAGACATATACACCCCACACAAACATACACATTCCACACAGACATACACACTCCACACAAACATACACATTCCACACAGACATACACACTCCACACAGACATACACACCCCACACAGACATATACACCCCACACAAACATACACATTCCACACAGACATACACACTCCACACAGACATACACACCCCACACAGACATATACACCCCACACAAACATACACATTCCACACAAACATACACAT
Organism: Oncorhynchus keta; assembly: GCF_023373465.1. Classification (NCBI taxonomy): domain Eukaryota; kingdom Metazoa; phylum Chordata; class Actinopteri; order Salmoniformes; family Salmonidae; genus Oncorhynchus; species Oncorhynchus keta. Next base: position 22,739,353 of record NC_068451.1, on the reverse strand, counting down.
TCCACACAGACATTCCACACCACACAAACATACACACCCCACACAGACATACACACACACACACAAACATACACACCCCACACAGACATATACACCCCACACAAACATACACATTCCACACAAACATACACATTCCACACAAACATACACATTCCACACAGACATAGACACACCACACAAACATACACATTCCACACAGACATAGACACACCACACAAACATACACATTCCACACAGACATAGACACACCACACAAACATACACATTCCACACAGACATATACACCCCACACAAACATACACATTCCACACAAACATACACATTCCACACAAACATACACATTCCACACAGACATACACACACCACACAAACATACACATTCCACACAAACATACACACACCACACAAACATACACATTCCACACAAACATACACATTCCACACAAACATACACATTCCACACAAACATACACACCCCACACAAACATACACATTCCACACAGACATACACATTCCACACAAACATACACACACCACACAAACATACACATTCCACACAGACATACACACTCCACAGAGACATACACACACCACACAAACATACACACCCCACACAGACATATACACCCCACACAAACATACACATTCCACACAGACATACACACTCCACACAGACATACACACTCCACACAAACATACACATTCCACACAGACATACACACTCCACACAGACATACACACCCCACACAAACATACACACCCCACACAAACACTTTCTCTCACACATATACATTCTCAAAATAGAGAATTAATTTTTTTAAATGTCAAGAAGAAAGGCAGTGACAGAAAAAAACAACTTGATAGAATAGGAAGAGATGGAGGTACAAGAAAACCCATCTATATTTGATAAGGAAGGAAATGCAAAAGGAGGGGAACAAGAGGAGGGAGAAAATAGAAGGAGAGGAGTGTAACGAAGGAGAGAGTTAAATCACTGTAGACAGCTGATGAAGCACTTTCTCAGAGAGAGAGAGACATAGAGAAAGAGAGAAACAGAGAGAGTGAGAGACAGGGAAAGAGAGAGAGACAGAGAGCGAGAGAGACAGAGAAAGAGAGAGAGAAAGAGAGAGAGACAGAGAAAGAGAGAGCGAGAGAGACAGAGAAAGAGAGAGAGACAGAGAAAGAGAGAGAGACAGAGAAAGAGAGAGAGACAGAGAGCGAGAGAGACAGAGGGAGAGACAGAGAAAGAGAGAGAGACAGAGAAAGAGACAGAAAGAGAGAGAGACAGAGAGACAGAGAAAGAGAGAGAGAAAGCAAGAGAGTCAGAGAAAGAGAGAGAGACAGAGAGCGAGAGAGACAGAAAGAGAGAGAGACAGAGAAAGAGAGAGAGACAGAGAAAGAGAGAGAGACAGACAGAGAGAGACAGAGAAAGAGAGATCGAGAGACAGAGAAAGAGAGAGAGACAGAAAGAGAGAGAGACAGAGAAAGAGAGAGAGACAGAGAGCGAGAGAGAGAGAGAAAGAGAGAGAGACAGAGAGCGAAAGAGACAGAGAAAGAGAGAGAGACAGAGAAAGAGAGAGAGACAGAGGGAGAGGGAGAGAGACAGAGAAAGAGGCAGAGAGACAGAGAGACCGAGAGACCATTTGTACATTGTTAAAACACTGCATATATATATATATAATATGAAATTTGTAATGTCTTTATTGTTTTGAAACTTCTGTATGTGTAATGTTTACTGTTCATTTTGATTGTTTATTTCACTTTATATATTATCTACCTCAATTATCTAACATTACCTTTGGCAATGTTAACACATGTTTCCCATGCCAATAAAGCCCTTGAATTGAATTGAATTGAGACAGAGAGAGAGAGAGAGAGACAGAGAGAGAGAGACCGAGACAGAGACAGAGAGTTGAGAGACAGGAACGTGGGAGTCAGGGATGAGTGCAAAGAGAAGTATGGATTGTTCGTCGGTAAATGACTGTCACTTTGCTTACAGAGAAGTGGATGTGACACACTTGCGCCATCCTCCCTCCTCTATTGGTCCTCTCATCCCTCTTCTTCCCATTAGAGCACGGCCCTG